>NW_025958481.1:0-38295 GCF_023159225.1 Perognathus longimembris pacificus | reverse complement strand
CTGCCCTTCCTTCCATTATCCGTCACCGAGACAAACTGAACAAAGTTCTGATGTCGAACTTGTAAAGATAAGGATTCAGGTCTGTCTGCTGTTTACCTTTGCTCCTGCGCGCACTGCCCTTCTCTCCACATTTATGTGTTTGTTTGTTTGTCTATCTAATCTTTTGGGTTTTTATTTCTAATGAGGTCGACCAGTTGTCTATTTATTATTTTTTTTTACTACGCATCAAGCTGCGCTGCTTGTCTTTGCTCCTGTGTGCTCGCGCACTCTCGCCTTTTCCACTTATTTTTATTTTTGATTTATTTTGTCAATTTAAAAAAAAAATACGCATCGTGTTGTGCTGTTTGTGTTTGCTTGAGTGCATTCGCGCGCTCTCGCTTTCTCCACTTTACAATGTTTTTGTTATTATTTATCTATAACTGAGAGTTTATCTTATTTTTTATTTGTTTATTTAAATGAAGTCGACCAGTTGCCTGCCCTTCCTTCCATTATCCGTCACCGAGACAAACTGAACAAAGTTCTGAGGTCGACCTTGTAAAGATAAGGATTCAGGTCTGTCTGCTGTTTACCTTTGCTCCTGCGCGCACTGCCCTTCTCTCCACATTTATGTGTTTGTTTGTTTGTCTATCTAATCTTTTGGGTTTTTATTTCTAATGAGGTCGACCAGTTGTCTATTTATTATTTTTTTTACTACGCATCAAGCTGCGCTGCTTGTCTTTGCTCCTGTGTGCTCGCGCACTCTCGCCTTTTCCACTTATTTTTATTTTTGATTTATTTTGTCAATTTAAAAAGAAAATACGCATCGTGCTGTGCTGTTTGTGTTTGCTTGAGTGCATTCGCGCGCTCTCGCTTTCTCCACTTTACAATTTATTTTGTTATTATTTATCTATTCCTGAGAGTTTATCTTATTTTTTATTTGTTTATTTAAATGAAGTCGACCAGTTGCCTGCCCTTCCTTCCATTATCCATCACCGAGACAAACTGAACAAAGTTCTGAGGTCGACCTTGTAAAGATAAGGATTCAGGTCTGTCTGCTGTTTACCTTTGCTCCTGCGCGCACTGCCCTTCTCTCCACATTTATGTGTTTGTTTGTTTGTCTATCTAAACTTTTGGGTTTTTATTTCTAATGAGGTCGACCAGTTGTCTATTTATTATTTTTTTTACTACGCATCAAGCTGCGCTGCTTGTCTTTGCTCCTGTGTGCTCGCGCACTCTCGCCTTTTCCACATATTTTTGTTTTTGATTCATTTTTGATTTATTTTGTCAATTTAAAAAAAAAATACGCATCGTGCTGTGCTGTTTGTGTTTGCTTGAGTGCATTCGCGCGCTCTCGCTTTCTCCACTTTACAATTTATTTTGTTATTATTTATCTATTCCTGAGAGTTTATCTTATTTTTTATTTGTTTATTTAAATGAAGTCGACCAGTTGCCTGCCCTTCCTTCCATTATCCATCACCGAGACAAACTGAACAAAGTTCTGAGGTCGACCTTGTAAAGATAAGGATTCAGGTCTATCTGCTGTTTACCTTTGCTCCTGCGCGCACTGCCCTTCTCTCCACATTTATGTGTTTGTTTGTTTGTCTATCTAAACTTTTGGGTTTTTATTTCTAATGAGGTCGACCAGTTGTCTATTTATTATTTTTTTTACTACGCATCAAGCTGCGCTGCTTGTCTTTGCTCCTGTGTGCTCGCGCACTCTCGCCTTTTCCACATATTTTTGTTTTTGATTCATTTTTGATTTATTTTGTCAATTTAAAAAAAAAATACGCATCGTGCTGTGCTGTTTGTGTTTGCTTGAGTGCATTCGCGCGCTCTCGCTTTCTCCACTTTACAATTTTTTGTTATTATTTATCTATTCCTGAGAGTTTATCTTATTTTTTATTTGTTTATTTAAATGAAGTCGACCAGTTGCCTGCCCTTCCTTCCATTATCCGTCACCGAGACAAACTGAACAAAGTTCTGAGGTCGACCTTGTAAAGATAAGGATTCAGGTCTGTCTGCTGTTTACCTTTGCTCCTGCGCGCACTGCCCTTCTCTCCACATTTATGTGTTTGTTCCTTTGTCTATCTAATCTTTTGGGTTTTTATTTCTAATGAGGTCGACCAGTTGTCTATTTATTATTTTTTTTACTTCGCATCAAGCTGCGCTGCTTGTCTTTGCTCCTGTATGCTCGCGCACTCTCGCCTTTTCCACTTATTTTTATTTTTGATTTATTTTTGATTTATTTTGTCAATTTACAAAAAATATACGCATCGTGCTGTGCTGTTTGTGTTTGCTTGAGTGCATTTGCGCACTCTCGCTTTCTCCACTTTACAATTTTTTTGTTATTATTTATGTTTTCCTGAGAGTTTATCTTATTTTATATTTGTTTATTTAAATGAAGTCGACCAGTTGCCTGCCCTTCCTTCCATTATCCGTCACCGAGACAAACTGAACAAAGTTCTGAGGTCGACCTTGTAAAGATAAGGATTCAGGTCTGTCTGCTGTTTACCTTTGTTTTGCGCGCATTGCCCTTCTCTCCACATTTATGTGTTTGTTTGTTTGTCTATCTAATCTTTTGGGTTTTTATTTCTAATGAGGTCGACCAGTTGTCTATTTATTATTTTTTTTACTACGCATCAAGCTGCGCTGCGTGTCTTTGCTCCTGTGTACTCGCGCACTCTCGCCTTTTCCACTTATTTTTATTACTGATTTATTTTTGATTTATTTTGTCAGTTTAAAAAAAATACGCATCGTGCTGTGCTGTTTGTGTTTGCTTGAGTGCATTCGCGCGCTCTCGCATTCTCCACTGTAAAATTTTTTTGTTATTATTTATCTATTCCTGAGAGTTTATCAAATTTTTTATTTGTTTATTTAAATGAAGTCGACCAGTTGCCTGCCCTTCCTTCCATTATCCGTCACCGAGACAAACTGAACAAAGTTCTGAGGTCGACCTTGTAAAGATAAGGATTCAGGTCTGTCTGCTGTTTACCTTTGCTCCTGCGCGCACTGCCCTTCTCTCCACATTTATGTGTTTGTTTCTTTGTCTATCTAATCTTTTGGGTTTTTATTTCTAATGAGGTCGACCAGTTGTCTATTTATTATTTTTTTTACTACGCATCAAGCTGCGCTGCTTGTCTTTGCTCCTGTGTGCTCGCGCACTCTCGCCTTTTCCACTTATTTTTATTTTTGATTTATTTTTGATTTATTTTGTCAATTTAAAAAAAAATACGCATCGTGCTGTGCTGTTTGTGTTTGCTTGAGTGCATTCGCGCGCTCTCGCTTTCTCCACTTTACAATTTTTTTGTTATTATTTATCTATTCCTGAGAGTTTATCTTATTTTTTATTTGTTTATTTAAATGAAGTCGACCAGTTGCCTGCCCTTCCTTCCATTATCCTGTCACCGAGACAAACTGAACAAAGTTCTGAGGTCGACCTTGTAAAGATAAGGATTCAGGTCTGTCTGCTGTTTACCTTTGCTCCTGCGCGCACTGCCCTTCTCTCCACATTTATGTGTTTGTTTGTTTGTCTATCTAATCTTTTGGGTTTTTATTTCTAATGAGGTCGACCAGTTGTCTATTTATTATTTTTTTTACTACGCATCAAGCTGCGCTGCTTGTCTTTGCTCCTGTGTGCTCGCGCACTCTCGCCTTTTCCACTTATTTTTATTTTTGATTTATTTTGTCAATTTAAAAAGAAAATACGCATCGTGCTGTGCTGTTTGTGTTTGCTTGAGTGCATTCGCGCGCTCTCGCTTTCTCCACTTTACAATTTTTTTGTTATTATTTATCTATTCCTGAGAGTTTATCTTATTTTTTATTTGTTTATTTAAATGAAGTCGACCAGTTGCCTGCCCTTCCTTCCATTATCCGTCACCGAGACAAACTGAACAAAGTTCTGAGGTCGACCTTGTAAAGATAAGGATTCAGGTCTGTCTGCTGTTTACCTTTGCTCCTGCGCGCACTGCCCTTCTCTCCACATTTATGTGTTTGTTTGTTTGTCTATCTAATCTTTTGGGTTTTTATTTCTAATGAGGTCGACCAGTTGTCTATTTATTATTTTTTTTACTACGCATCAAGCTGCGCTGCTTGTCTTTGCTCCTGTGTGCTCGCGCACTCTCGCCTTTTCCACTTATTTTTATTTTTGATTTATTTTTGATTTATTTTGTCATATTTAAAAAAATACGCATCGTGCTGTGCTGTTTGTGTTTGCTTGAGTGCATTCGCGCGCTCTCGCTTTCTCCACTTTACAATTTTTTTGTTATTATTTATCTATTCCTGAGAGTTTATCTTATTTTTTATTTGTTTATTTAAATGAAGTCGACCAGTTGCCTGCCCTTCCTTCCATTATCCGTCACCGAGACAAACTGAACAAAGTTCTGAGGTCGACCTTGTAAAGATAAGGATTCAGGTCTGTCTGCTGTTTACCTTTGCTCCTGCGCGCACTGCCCTTCTCTCCACATTTATGTGTTTGTTTGTTTGTCTATCTAATCTTTTGGGTTTTTATTTCTAATGAGGTCGACCAGTTGTCTATTTATTATTTTTTTTACTACGCATCAAGCTGCGCTGCTTGTCTTTGCTCCTGTGTGCTCGCGCACTCTCGCCTTTTCCACTTATTTTTATTTTTGATTTATTTTTGATTTATTTTGTCAATTTAAAAAAAAATACGCATCGTGCTGTGCTGTTTGTGTTTGCTTGAGTGCATTCGCGCGCTCTCGCTTTCTCCACTTTACAATTTTTTTGTTATTATTTATCTATTCCTGAGAGTTTATCTTATTTTTTATTTGTTTATTTAAATGAAGTCGACCAGTTGCCTGCCCTTCCTTCCATTATCCGTCACCGAGACAAACTGAACAAAGTTCTGAGGTCGACCTTGTAAAGATAAGGATTCAGGTCTGTCTGCTGTTTACCTTTGCTCCTGCGCGCACTGCCCTTCTCTCCACATTTACGTGTTTGTTTGTTTGTCTATCTAATCTTTTGGGTTTTTATTTCTAATGAGGTCGACCAGTTGTCTATTTATTATTTTTTTTACTACGCATCAAGCTGCGCTGCTTGTCTTTGCTCCTGTGTGCTCGCCACTCTCGCCTTTTCCACTTATTTTTATTTTTGATTTATTTTTGATTTATTTTGTCAATTTAAAAAAAATACGCATCGTGCTGTGCTGTTTGTGTTTGCTTGAGTGCATTCGCGCGCTCTCGCTTTCTCCACTTTACAATTTTTTTGTTATTATTTATCTATTCCTGAGAGTTTATCTTATTTTTTATTTGTTTATTTAAATGAAGTCGACCAGTTGCCTGCCCTTCCTTCCATTATCCGTCACCGAGACAAACTGAACAAAGTTCTGAGGTCGACCTTGTAAAGATAAGGATTCAGGTCTGTCTGCTGTTTACCTTTGCTCCTGCGCGCACTGCCCTTCTCTCCACATTTATGTGTTTGTTTGTTTGTCTATCTAATCTTTTGGGTTTTTATTTCTAATGAGGTCGACCAGTTGTCTATTTATTATTTTTTTTACTACGCATCAAGCTGCGCTGCTTGTCTTTGCTCCTGTGTGCTCGCGCACTCTCGCCTTTTCCACTTATTGATTTATTTTTGATTTATTTTGTCAATTTAAAAAAAAATACGCATCGTGCTGTGCTGTTTGTGTTTGCTTGAGTGCATTCGCGCGCTCTCGCTTTCTCCACTTTACAATTTTTTTGTTATTATTTATCTATTCCTGAGAGTTTATCTTATTTTTTATTTGTTTATTTAAATGAAGTCGACCAGTTGCCTGCCCTTCCTTCCATTATCCGTCACCGAGACAAACTGAACAAAGTTCTGAGGTCGACCTTGTAAAGATAAGGATTCAGGTCTGTCTGCTGTTTACCTTTGCTCCTGCGCGCACTGCCCTTCTCTCCACATTTATGTGTTTGTTTGTTTGTCTATCTAATCTTTTGGGTTTTTATTTCTAATGAGGTCGACCAGTTGTCTATTTATTATTTTTTTTACTACGCATCAAGCTGCGCTGCTTGTCTTTGCTCCTGTGTGCTCGCGCACTCTCGCCTTTTCCACTTATTTTTATTTTTGATTCATTTTTGATTTATTTTGTCAATTTAAAAAAAAATACGCATCGTGCTGTGCTGTTTGTGTTTGCTTGAGTGCATTCGCGCGCTCTCGCTTTCTCCACTTTACAATTTTTTGTTATTATTTATCTATTCCTGAGAGTTTATCTTATTTTTTATTTGTTTATTTAAATGAAGTCGACCAGTTGCCTGCCCTTCCTTCCATTATCCGTCACCGAGACAAACTGAACAAAGTTCTGAGGTCGACCTTGTAAAGATAAGGATTCAGGTCTGTCTGCTGTTTACCTTTGCTCCTGCGCGCACTGCCCTTCTCTCCACATTTATGTGTTTGTTTGTTTGTCTATCTAATCTTTTGGGTTTTTATTTCTAATGAGGTCGACCAGTTGTCTATTTATTATTTTTTTTACTACGCATCAAGCTGCGTGCTTGTCTTTGCTCCTGTGTGCTCGCGCACTCTCGCCTTTTCCACTTATTTTTATTTTTGATTTATTTTGTCAATTTAAAAAAAAAATACGCATCGTGCTGTGCTGTTTGTGTTTGCTTGAGTGCATTCGCGCGCTCTCGCTTTCTCCACTTTACAATTTTTTTGTTATTATTTATCTATTCCTGAGAGTTTATCTTATTTTTTATTTGTTTATTTAAATGAAGTCGACCAGTTGCCTGCCCTTCCTTCCATTATCCGTCACCGAGACAAACTGAACAAAGTTCTGAGGTCGACCTTGTAAAGATAAGGATTCAGGTCTGTCTGCTGTTTACCTTTGCTCCTGCGCGCACTGCCCTTCTCTCCACATTTATGTGTTTGTTTGTTTGTCTATCTAATCTTTTGGGTTTTTATTTCTAATGAGGTCGACCAGTTGTCTATTTATTATTTTTTTTACTACGCATCAAGCTGCGCTGCTTGTCTTTGCTCCTGTGTGCTCGCGCACTCTCGCCTTTTCCACTTATTTTTATTTTTGATTTATTTTTGATTTATTTTGTCAATTTAAAAAAAAATACGCATCGTGCTGTGCTGTTTGTGTTTGCTTGAGTGCATTTGCGCGCTCTCGCTTTCTCCACTTTACAATTTTTTTGTTATTATTTATCTATTCCTGAGAGTTTATCTTATTTTTTATTTGTTTATTTAAATGAAGTCGACCAGTTGCCTGCCCTTCCTTCCATTATCCGTCACCGAGACAAACTGAACAAAGTTCTGAGGTCGACCTTGTAAAGATAAGGATTCAGGTCTGTCTGCTGTTTACCTTTGCTCCTGCGCGCACTGCCCTTCTCTCCACATTTATGTGTTTGTTTGTTTGTCTATCTAATCTTTTGGGTTTTTATTTCTAATGAGGTCGACCAGTTGTCTATTTATTTTTTTTTTACTACGCATCAAGCTGCGCTGCTTGTCTTTGCTCCTGTGTGCTCGCTCACTCTCGCCTTTTCCACTTATTTTTATTTTTGATTTATTTTGTCATATTTAAAAAAAATACGCATCGTGCTGTGCTGTTTGTGTTTGCTTGAGTGCATTCGCGCGCTCTCGCTGTCTCCACTTTACAATTTTTTTATTATTATTTATCTATTCCTGAGAGTTTATCATATTTTTTATTTGTTTATTTAAATGAAATCGACCAGTTGCCTGCCCTTCCTTCCATTATCCTTCACCGAGACAAACTGAACAAAGTTCTGAGGTCGACCTTGTAAAGATAAGGATTCAGGTCTGTCTGCTGTTTACCTTTGTTTTGCGCGCACTGCCCTTCTCTCCACATTTATGTGTTTGTTTGTTTGTCTATCTAATCTTTTGGGTTTTTATTTCTAATGAGGTCGACCAGTTGTCTATTTATTATTTTTTTTACTACGCATCAAGCTGCGCTGCTTGTCTTTGCTCCTGTGTGCTCGCGCACTCTCGCCTTTTCCACTTATTTTTATTATTGATTTATTTTTGATTTATTTTGTCAGTTTAAAAAAAAATACGCATCGTGCTGTGCTGTTTGTGTTTGCTTGAGTGCATTCGCGCGCTCTCGCATTCTCCACTGTAAAATTTTTTTGTTATTATTTATCTATTCCTGAGAGTTTATCAAATTTTTTATTTGTTTATTTAAATGAAGTCGACCAGTTGCCTGCAATTCCTTCCATTATCCGTCACCGAGACAAACTGAACAAAGTTCTGAGGTCGACCTTGTAAAGATAAGGATTCAGGTCTGTCTGCTGTTTACCTTTGCTCCTGCGCGCACTGCCCTTCTCTCCACATTTATGTGTTTGTTTCTTTGTCTATCTAATCTTTTGGGTTTTTATTTCTAATGAGGTCGACCAGTTGTCTATTTATTATTTTTTTTACTACGCATCAAGCTGCGCTGCTTGTCTTTGCTCCTGTGTGCTCGCGCACTCTCGCCTTTTCCACTTATTTTTATTTTTGATTCATTTTTGATTTATTTTGTCAATTTTCAAAAAAAATACGCATCGTTCTGTGCTTTTTGTGTTTGCTTGAGTGCATTCGCGCGCTCTCGCTTTCTCCACTTTACAATTTTTTTGTTATTATTTATCTATTCCTGAGAGTTTATCTTATTTTTTATTTGTTTATTTAAATGAAGTCGACCAGTTGCCTGCCCTTCCTTCCATTATCCGTCACCGAGACAAACTGAACAAAGTTCTGAAGTCGACCTTGTAAAGATAAGGATTCAGGTCTGTCTGCTGTTTACCTTTGCTCGTGCGCGCACTGCCCTTCTCTCCATATTTATGTGTTCGTTTGTTTGTCTATCTAATCTTTTGGGTTTTTATTTCTAATGAGGTCGACCAGTTGTCTATTTATTATTTTTTTTACTACGCATCAAGCTGCGCTGCTTGTCTTTGCTCCTGTGTGCTCGCGCACTCTCGCCTTTTCCACTTATTTTTATTTTTGATTTATTTTGTCAATTTTTAAAAAAAATACGTATCGTGCTGTGCTGTTTGTGTTTGCTTGAGTGCATTCGCGCGCTCTCGCTTTCTCCACTTTACAATTTTTTTGTTATTATTTATCTATTCCTGAGAGTTTGTCTTAATTTTTATTTGTTTATTTAAATGAAGTCGACCAGTTGCCTGCCCTTCCTTCCATTATCCGTCACCCAGACAAACTGAACAAAGTTCTGAGGTCGACCTTGTAAAGATAAAGATTCAGCTCTGTCTGCTGTTTACCTTTGCTCCTGCCCGCAGTACCTTTCTCTCCACATTTATGTGTTTGTTTGTTTGTCTATCTAATCTTTTGGGTTTTTATTTCTAATGAGGTCGACCAGTTGTCTATTTATTATTTTTTTTACTACGCATCAGGCTGCTCTGCTTGTCTTTGCTCCTGTGTGCTCGCGCACTCTCGCCTTTTCCACTTATTTTTATTTTTGATTTATTTTTGATTTATTTTGTCAATTTAAAAAAATTCGCATCGTGCTGTGCTGTTTTTGTTTGCTTGAGTGCATTCGCGCGCTCTCGCTTTCTCCACTTTACAATTTTTTTGTTATTATTTAACTATTCCTGAGAGTTTATCTCATTTTTTATTTGTTTATTTAAATGAAGTCGACCAGTTGCCTGCCCTTCCTTCCATTATCCGTCACCAAGACAAACTGAACAAACTTCTGAGGTCGACCTTGTAAAGATAAGGATCCAGGTCTGTCTGCTGTTTACCTTTGCTCCTGCGCGCACTGCCCTTCTCTCCACATTTATGTGTTTGTTTGTTTGTCTATCTAATCTTTTGGGTTTTTATTTCTAATGAGGTCGACCAGTTGTCTATTTATTATTTTTTTTTCTACGCATCAAGCTGCGCTGCTTGTCTTTGCTCCTGTGTACTCGCGCACTCTCGCCTTTTCCACTTATTTTTATTTTTGATTTATTTTGTCAATTTTAAAGAAAATACGCATCGTGCTGTGCTGTTTGTGTTTGCGTGAGTGCATTCGCGCGCTCTCGCTTTCTCCACTTTACAATTTTTTTGTTATTATTTATCTATTCCTGAGAGTTTATCTTATTTTTTATATGTTTATTTAAATGAAGTCGACCAGTTGCCTGCCCTTCCTTCCATTATCCGTCCCCGAGACAAACTGAACAAAGTTCTGAGGTCCAACTTGTAAAGATAAGGATTCAGGTCTGTCTGCTGTTTACCTTTGCTCCTGCGCGCACTGCCCTTCTCTCCACATTTATGTATTTGTTTGTTTGTCTATCTAATCTTTTGGGTTTTTATTTCTAATGAGGTCGACCAGTTGTCTATTTATTATTTTTTTTACTACGCATCAAGCTGCGCTGCTTGTCTTTGCTCCTGTGTGCTCGCGCACTCTCGCCTTTTCCACTTATTTTTATTTTTGATTTATTTTTGATTTATTTTGTCAATTAAAAAAATACGCATCGTGCTGTGCTGTTTGTGTTTGCTTGAATGCATTCGCGCGCTCTCGCTTTCTCCACTTTAGAATTTTTTTGTTATTATTTATCTATTCCTGAGAGTTTATCTTATTTTTTATTTGTTTATTTAAATGAAGTCGACCAGTTGCCTGCCCTTCCTTCCATTATCCGTCACCGAGACAAACTGAACAAAGTTCTGAGGTCGACCTCGTAAAGATAAGGATTCAGGTCTGTCTGCTGTTTACCTTTGCTCCTGCGCGCACTGCCCTTCTCTCCACATTTATGTGTTTGTTTGTTTGTCTATCTAATCTTTTGGGTTTTTATTTCTAATGAGGTCGACCAGTTGTCTCTTTATTATTTTTTTTACTACGCATCAAGCTGCGCTGCTTGTCTTTGCTCCTGTGTGCTCCCGCACTCTCGCCTTTTCCACTTATTTTTATTTTTGATTTATTTTGGATTTATTTTGTCAATTTAAAAAAAATACGCATCGTGCTGTGCTGTTTGTGTTTGCTTGAGTGCATTCGCGCGCTCTCGCTTTCTCCACTTTACAATTTTTTTGTTATTATTTATCTATTCCTGAGAGTTTATCTTATTTTTTATTTGTTTATTTAAATGAAGTCGACCAGTTGCCTGCCCTTCCTTCCATTATCCGTCACCGAGACAAACTGAACAAAGTTCTGAGGTCGACCTTGTAAAGATAAGGATTCAGGTCTGTCTGCTGTTTACCTTTGTTCTTGCGCGCACTGACTTCTCTCCACATTTATTTTTTTGTTTGTTTGTCTATCTAATCTTTTGTGTGTTTATTTCCAATGAGGTCGACCAGTTGTCTATTTATTATTTTTTTTACTACGCATCAAGCTGCGCTGCTTGTCTTTGCTCCTGTGTGCTCGCGCACTCTCGCCTTTTCCACTTATTTTTATTTTTGATTTATTTTTGATTTATTTTGTCAATTTAAAAAAAATACGCATCGTGCTGTGCTGTTTGTGTTTGCTTGAGTGCATTCTCGCGCTCTCGCTTTCTCCACTTTACAATTTTTTGTTATTATTTATCTATTCCTGAGAGTTTATCTTATTTTTTATTTGTTTATTTAAATAAGGTCGACCAGTTGCCTGCCCTTCCTTCCATTATCCGTCCCCGAGACAAACTGAACAAAGTTCTGAGGTCGACCTTGTAAATATAAGGATCCAGGTCTGTCTGCTGTTTACCTTTGCTCCTGCGCGCACTGCCCTTCTCTCCACATTTATGTGTTTGTTTGTTTGCCTATCTAATCTTTTGGGTTTTTATTTCTAATGAGGTCGACCAGTTGTCTATTTATTATTTTTTTTACTACGCATCAAGCTGCGCTGCTTGTCTTTGCTCCTGTGTGCTCGCGCACTCTCGCCTTTTCCACTTATTTTTATTTTTGATTTATTTTTGATTTATTTTGTCAATTTAAAAAAAAAATACGCATGGTGCTGTGCTGTTTGTGTTTGCTTGAGTGCATTCGCCCGCTCTAGCTTTCTCGACTTTACAATTTTTTTGTTATTATTTATCTATTCCTGAGAGTTTATCTTATTTTTTATTTGTTTATTTAAATGAAGTCGACCAGTTGCCTGCCCTTCCTTCCATTATCCGTCCCCGAGACAACCTGAACAAAGTTCTGAGGTCGACCTTGTAAAGATAAGGATTCAGGTCTGTCTGCTGTTTACCTTTGCTCCTGCACGCACTGCCCTTCTCTCCACCTTTATGTGTTTGTTTGTATGTCTATCTAATCTTTTGGGTTTTTATTTCTAATGAGGTCGACCAGTTGTCTATTCATTATTTTTTTTACTACGCATCAAGCTGCACTGCTTGTCTTTGCTCCTGTGTGCTCGCGCACTCTCGCCTTTTCCACTTATTTTTATTTTTGATTTATTTTTGATTTATTTTGTCAATTAAAAAAAAATACGCATCGTGCTGTGCTGTTTGTGTTTGCTTGAGTGCATTCGCGCGCTCTCGCTTTCTCCACTTTACAATTTTTTTGTTATTATTTATCTATTCCTGAGGGTTTATCTTATTTTTTATTTGTTTATTTAAATGAAGTCGACCAGTTGCCTGCCCTTCCTTCCATTATCTGTCACCGAGACAAACTGAACAAAGTTCTGAGGTCGACCTTTTAAAGATAAGGATTCAGGTCTGTCTGCTGTTTACCTTTGCTCCTGCGCGCACTGCCCTTCTCTCCACATTTATGTGTTTGTTTGTTTGTCTATCTAATCTTTTGGGTTTTTATTTCTAATGAGGTCGACCAGTTGTCTATTTATTATTTTTTTACTACGCATCAAGCTGTGCTGCTTGTCTTTGCTCCTGTGTGCTCGCGCACTCTCGCCTTTTCCACTTATTTTTATTTTTGATTTATTTTGTCAATTAAAAAAAAAATACGCATCGTGCTGTGCTTTTGTGTTTGCTTGAGTGCATTCGCGCGCTCTCGCTTTCTCCACTTTACAATTTTTTTGTTATTATTTATCTATTCCTGAGAGTTTATCTTATTTTTTATTTGTTTATTTAAATGAAGTCGACCAGTTGCCTGCCCTTCCTTCCATTATCCGTCACCGAGACAAACTGAACAAAGTTCTGAGGTCGACCTTGTAAAGATAAGGATTCAGGTCTGTCTGCTGTTTACCTTTGCTCCTGCGCGCACTGCCCTTCTCTCCACATTTATGTGTTTGTTTGTTTGTCTATCTAATCTTTTGGGTTTTTATTTCTAATGAGGTCGACCAGTTGTCTATTTATTATTTTTTTTACTACGCATCAAGCTGCGCTGCTTGTCTTTGCTCCTGTGTGCTCGCGCACTCTCGCCTTTTCCACTTATTTTTATTTTTGATTTATTTTTGATTTATTTTGTCAATTTAAAAAAAATACGCATCGTGCTGTGCTGTTTGTGTTTGCTTGAGTGCATTCTCGCGCTCTCGCTTTCTCCACTTTACAATTTTTTGTTATTATTTATCTATTCCTAAGAGTTTATCTTATTTTTTATTTGTTTATTTAAATGAAGTCGACCAGTTGCCTGCCCTTCCTTCCATTATCCGTCCCCGAGACAAACTGAACAAAGTTCTGAGGTCGACCTTGTAAAGATAAGGATCCAGGTCTGTCTGCTGTTTACCTTTGCTCCTTCGCGCAATGCCCTTCTCTCCACATTTATGTGTTTGTTTGTTTGTCTATCTAATCTTTTGGGTTTTTATTTCTAATGAGGTCGACCAGTTGTCTATTTATTTTTTTTTTACTACGCATCAAGCTGCGCTGCTTGTCTTTGCTCCTGTGTGCTCGCTCACTCTCGCCTTTTCCACTTATTTTTATTTTTGATTTATTTTGTCATATTTAAAAAAAATACGCATCGTGCTGTGCTGTTTGTGTTTGCTTGAGTGCATTCGCGCGCTCTCGCTGTCTCCACTTTACAATTTTTTTATTATTATTTATCTATTCCTGAGAGTTTATCATATTTTTTATTTGTTTATTTAAATGAAATCGACCAGTTGCCTGCCCTTCCTTCCATTATCCTTCACCGAGACAAACTGAACAAAGTTCTGAGGTCGACCTTGTAAAGATAAGGATTCAGGTCTGTCTGCTGTTTACCTTTGTTTTGCGCGCACTGCCCTTCTCTCCACATTTATGTGTTTGTTTGTTTGTCTATCTAATCTTTTGGGTTTTTATTTCTAATGAGGTCGACCAGTTGTCTATTTATTATTTTTTTTACTACGCATCAAGCTGCGCTGCTTGTCTTTGCTCCTGTGTGCTCGCGCACTCTCGCCTTTTCCACTTATTTTTATTATTGATTTATTTTTGATTTATTTTGTCAGTTTAAAAAAAAATACGCATCGTGCTGTGCTGTTTGTGTTTGCTTGAGTGCATTCGCGCGCTCTCGCATTCTCCACTGTAAAATTTTTTTGTTATTATTTATCTATTCCTGAGAGTTTATCAAATTTTTTATTTGTTTATTTAAATGAAGTCGACCAGTTGCCTGCAATTCCTTCCATTATCCGTCACCGAGACAAACTGAACAAAGTTCTGAGGTCGACCTTGTAAAGATAAGGATTCAGGTCTGTCTGCTGTTTACCTTTGCTCCTGCGCGCACTGCCCTTCTCTCCACATTTATGTGTTTGTTTCTTTGTCTATCTAATCTTTTGGGTTTTTATTTCTAATGAGGTCGACCAGTTGTCTATTTATTATTTTTTTTACTACGCATCAAGCTGCGCTGCTTGTCTTTGCTCCTGTGTGCTCGCGCACTCTCGCCTTTTCCACTTATTTTTATTTTTGATTCATTTTTGATTTATTTTGTCAATTTTCAAAAAAAATACGCATCGTTCTGTGCTTTTTGTGTTTGCTTGAGTGCATTCGCGCGCTCTCGCTTTCTCCACTTTACAATTTTTTTGTTATTATTTATCTATTCCTGAGAGTTTATCTTATTTTTTATTTGTTTATTTAAATGAAGTCGACCAGTTGCCTGCCCTTCCTTCCATTATCCGTCACCGAGACAAACTGAACAAAGTTCTGAAGTCGACCTTGTAAAGATAAGGATTCAGGTCTGTCTGCTGTTTACCTTTGCTCGTGCGCGCACTGCCCTTCTCTCCATATTTATGTGTTCGTTTGTTTGTCTATCTAATCTTTTGGGTTTTTATTTCTAATGAGGTCGACCAGTTGTCTATTTATTATTTTTTTTACTACGCATCAAGCTGCGCTGCTTGTCTTTGCTCCTGTGTGCTCGCGCACTCTCGCCTTTTCCACTTATTTTTATTTTTGATTTATTTTGTCAATTTTTAAAAAAAATACGTATCGTGCTGTGCTGTTTGTGTTTGCTTGAGTGCATTCGCGCGCTCTCGCTTTCTCCACTTTACAATTTTTTTGTTATTATTTATCTATTCCTGAGAGTTTGTCTTAATTTTTATTTGTTTATTTAAATGAAGTCGACCAGTTGCCTGCCCTTCCTTCCATTATCCGTCACCCAGACAAACTGAACAAAGTTCTGAGGTCGACCTTGTAAAGATAAAGATTCAGCTCTGTCTGCTGTTTACCTTTGCTCCTGCCCGCAGTACCTTTCTCTCCACATTTATGTGTTTGTTTGTTTGTCTATCTAATCTTTTGGGTTTTTATTTCTAATGAGGTCGACCAGTTGTCTATTTATTATTTTTTTTACTACGCATCAGGCTGCTCTGCTTGTCTTTGCTCCTGTGTGCTCGCGCACTCTCGCCTTTTCCACTTATTTTTATTTTTGATTTATTTTTGATTTATTTTGTCAATTTAAAAAAATTCGCATCGTGCTGTGCTGTTTTTGTTTGCTTGAGTGCATTCGCGCGCTCTCGCTTTCTCCACTTTACAATTTTTTTGTTATTATTTAACTATTCCTGAGAGTTTATCTCATTTTTTATTTGTTTATTTAAATGAAGTCGACCAGTTGCCTGCCCTTCCTTCCATTATCCGTCACCAAGACAAACTGAACAAACTTCTGAGGTCGACCTTGTAAAGATAAGGATCCAGGTCTGTCTGCTGTTTACCTTTGCTCCTGCGCGCACTGCCCTTCTCTCCACATTTATGTGTTTGTTTGTTTGTCTATCTAATCTTTTGGGTTTTTATTTCTAATGAGGTCGACCAGTTGTCTATTTATTATTTTTTTTTCTACGCATCAAGCTGCGCTGCTTGTCTTTGCTCCTGTGTACTCGCGCACTCTCGCCTTTTCCACTTATTTTTATTTTTGATTTATTTTGTCAATTTTAAAGAAAATACGCATCGTGCTGTGCTGTTTGTGTTTGCGTGAGTGCATTCGCGCGCTCTCGCTTTCTCCACTTTACAATTTTTTTGTTATTATTTATCTATTCCTGAGAGTTTATCTTATTTTTTATATGTTTATTTAAATGAAGTCGACCAGTTGCCTGCCCTTCCTTCCATTATCCGTCCCCGAGACAAACTGAACAAAGTTCTGAGGTCCAACTTGTAAAGATAAGGATTCAGGTCTGTCTGCTGTTTACCTTTGCTCCTGCGCGCACTGCCCTTCTCTCCACATTTATGTATTTGTTTGTTTGTCTATCTAATCTTTTGGGTTTTTATTTCTAATGAGGTCGACCAGTTGTCTATTTATTATTTTTTTTACTACGCATCAAGCTGCGCTGCTTGTCTTTGCTCCTGTGTGCTCGCGCACTCTCGCCTTTTCCACTTATTTTTATTTTTGATTTATTTTTGATTTATTTTGTCAATTAAAAAAATACGCATCGTGCTGTGCTGTTTGTGTTTGCTTGAATGCATTCGCGCGCTCTCGCTTTCTCCACTTTAGAATTTTTTTGTTATTATTTATCTATTCCTGAGAGTTTATCTTATTTTTTATTTGTTTATTTAAATGAAGTCGACCAGTTGCCTGCCCTTCCTTCCATTATCCGTCACCGAGACAAACTGAACAAAGTTCTGAGGTCGACCTCGTAAAGATAAGGATTCAGGTCTGTCTGCTGTTTACCTTTGCTCCTGCGCGCACTGCCCTTCTCTCCACATTTATGTGTTTGTTTGTTTGTCTATCTAATCTTTTGGGTTTTTATTTCTAATGAGGTCGACCAGTTGTCTCTTTATTATTTTTTTTACTACGCATCAAGCTGCGCTGCTTGTCTTTGCTCCTGTGTGCTCCCGCACTCTCGCCTTTTCCACTTATTTTTATTTTTGATTTATTTTGGATTTATTTTGTCAATTTAAAAAAAATACGCATCGTGCTGTGCTGTTTGTGTTTGCTTGAGTGCATTCGCGCGCTCTCGCTTTCTCCACTTTACAATTTTTTTGTTATTATTTATCTATTCCTGAGAGTTTATCTTATTTTTTATTTGTTTATTTAAATGAAGTCGACCAGTTGCCTGCCCTTCCTTCCATTATCCGTCACCGAGACAAACTGAACAAAGTTCTGAGGTCGACCTTGTAAAGATAAGGATTCAGGTCTGTCTGCTGTTTACCTTTGTTCTTGCGCGCACTGACTTCTCTCCACATTTATTTTTTTGTTTGTTTGTCTATCTAATCTTTTGTGTGTTTATTTCCAATGAGGTCGACCAGTTGTCTATTTATTATTTTTTTTACTACGCATCAAGCTGCGCTGCTTGTCTTTGCTCCTGTGTGCTCGCGCACTCTCGCCTTTTCCACTTATTTTTATTTTTGATTTATTTTTGATTTATTTTGTCAATTTAAAAAAAATACGCATCGTGCTGTGCTGTTTGTGTTTGCTTGAGTGCATTCTCGCGCTCTCGCTTTCTCCACTTTACAATTTTTTGTTATTATTTATCTATTCCTGAGAGTTTATCTTATTTTTTATTTGTTTATTTAAATAAGGTCGACCAGTTGCCTGCCCTTCCTTCCATTATCCGTCCCCGAGACAAACTGAACAAAGTTCTGAGGTCGACCTTGTAAATATAAGGATCCAGGTCTGTCTGCTGTTTACCTTTGCTCCTGCGCGCACTGCCCTTCTCTCCACATTTATGTGTTTGTTTGTTTGCCTATCTAATCTTTTGGGTTTTTATTTCTAATGAGGTCGACCAGTTGTCTATTTATTATTTTTTTTACTACGCATCAAGCTGCGCTGCTTGTCTTTGCTCCTGTGTGCTCGCGCACTCTCGCCTTTTCCACTTATTTTTATTTTTGATTTATTTTTGATTTATTTTGTCAATTTAAAAAAAAAATACGCATGGTGCTGTGCTGTTTGTGTTTGCTTGAGTGCATTCGCCCGCTCTAGCTTTCTCGACTTTACAATTTTTTTGTTATTATTTATCTATTCCTGAGAGTTTATCTTATTTTTTATTTGTTTATTTAAATGAAGTCGACCAGTTGCCTGCCCTTCCTTCCATTATCCGTCCCCGAGACAACCTGAACAAAGTTCTGAGGTCGACCTTGTAAAGATAAGGATTCAGGTCTGTCTGCTGTTTACCTTTGCTCCTGCACGCACTGCCCTTCTCTCCACCTTTATGTGTTTGTTTGTATGTCTATCTAATCTTTTGGGTTTTTATTTCTAATGAGGTCGACCAGTTGTCTATTCATTATTTTTTTTACTACGCATCAAGCTGCACTGCTTGTCTTTGCTCCTGTGTGCTCGCGCACTCTCGCCTTTTCCACTTATTTTTATTTTTGATTTATTTTTGATTTATTTTGTCAATTAAAAAAAAATACGCATCGTGCTGTGCTGTTTGTGTTTGCTTGAGTGCATTCGCGCGCTCTCGCTTTCTCCACTTTACAATTTTTTTGTTATTATTTATCTATTCCTGAGGGTTTATCTTATTTTTTATTTGTTTATTTAAATGAAGTCGACCAGTTGCCTGCCCTTCCTTCCATTATCTGTCACCGAGACAAACTGAACAAAGTTCTGAGGTCGACCTTTTAAAGATAAGGATTCAGGTCTGTCTGCTGTTTACCTTTGCTCCTGCGCGCACTGCCCTTCTCTCCACATTTATGTGTTTGTTTGTTTGTCTATCTAATCTTTTGGGTTTTTATTTCTAATGAGGTCGACCAGTTGTCTATTTATTATTTTTTTACTACGCATCAAGCTGTGCTGCTTGTCTTTGCTCCTGTGTGCTCGCGCACTCTCGCCTTTTCCACTTATTTTTATTTTTGATTTATTTTGTCAATTAAAAAAAAAATACGCATCGTGCTGTGCTTTTGTGTTTGCTTGAGTGCATTCGCGCGCTCTCGCTTTCTCCACTTTACAATTTTTTTGTTATTATTTATCTATTCCTGAGAGTTTATCTTATTTTTTATTTGTTTATTTAAATGAAGTCGACCAGTTGCCTGCCCTTCCTTCCATTATCCGTCACCGAGACAAACTGAACAAAGTTCTGAGGTCGACCTTGTAAAGATAAGGATTCAGGTCTGTCTGCTGTTTACCTTTGCTCCTGCGCGCACTGCCCTTCTCTCCACATTTATGTGTTTGTTTGTTTGTCTATCTAATCTTTTGGGTTTTTATTTCTAATGAGGTCGACCAGTTGTCTATTTATTATTTTTTTTACTACGCATCAAGCTGCGCTGCTTGTCTTTGCTCCTGTGTGCTCGCGCACTCTCGCCTTTTCCACTTATTTTTATTTTTGATTTATTTTTGATTTATTTTGTCAATTTAAAAAAAATACGCATCGTGCTGTGCTGTTTGTGTTTGCTTGAGTGCATTCTCGCGCTCTCGCTTTCTCCACTTTACAATTTTTTGTTATTATTTATCTATTCCTAAGAGTTTATCTTATTTTTTATTTGTTTATTTAAATGAAGTCGACCAGTTGCCTGCCCTTCCTTCCATTATCCGTCCCCGAGACAAACTGAACAAAGTTCTGAGGTCGACCTTGTAAAGATAAGGATCCAGGTCTGTCTGCTGTTTACCTTTGCTCCTTCGCGCAATGCCCTTCTCTCCACATTTATGTGTTTGTTTGTTTGTCTATCTAATCTTTTGGGTTTTTATTTCTAATGAGGTCGACCAGTTGTCTATTTATTATTTTTTTTACTACGCATCAAGCTGCGCTGCTTGTCTTTGCTCCTGTGTGCTCGCGCACTCTCGCCTTTTCCACTTATTTTTATTTTTGATTTATTTTGTCAATTAAAAAAAATACGCATCGTGCTGTGCTGTTTGTGTTTGCTTGAGTGCATTCGCGCGCTCTCGCTTTCTCCACTTTACAATTTTTTGTTATTATTTATCTATTCCTGAGAGTTTATCTTATTTTTTATTTGTTTATTTAAATGAAGTCGACCAGTTGCCTGCCCTTCCTTCCATTATCCGTCACCGAGACAAACTGAACAAAGTTCTGATGTCGACCTTGTAAAGATAAGGATTCAGGTCTGTCTGCTGTTTACCTTTGCTCCTGTGCGCACTGCCCTTCTCTCCACATTTATGTGTTTGTTTCTTTGTCTATCTAATCTTTTGGGTTTTTATTTCTAATGAGGTCGACCAGTTGTCTATTTATTATTTTTTTTACTACGCATCAAGCTGCGCTGCTTGTCTTTGCTCCTGTGTGCTCGCGCACTCTCGCCTTTTCCACTTATTTTTATTTTTGATTTATTTTGTCAATTTAAAAAAAAATACGCATCGTGCTGTGCTGTTTGTGTTTGCTTGATTGGATTCGCGCGCTCTCGCTTTCTCCACTTTACAATTTTTTTGTTATTATTTATCTATTCCTGAGAGTTTATCTTATTTATTTGTTTATTTAAATGAAGTCGACCAGTTGCCTGCCCTTCCTTCCATTATCCGTCACCGAGACAAACTGAACAAAGTTCTGAGGTCGACCTTGTAAAGATAAGGATTCAGGTCTGTCTGCTGTTTACCTTTGCTCCTGTGCGCACTGCCCTTCTCTCCACATTTATGTGTTTGTTTGTTTGTCTATCTAATCTTTTGGGTTTTTATTTCTAATGAGGTCGACCAGTTGTCTATTTATTATTTTTTTTACTACGCATCAAGCTGCGCTGCTTGTCTTTGCTCCTGTGTGCTCGCGCACTCTCGCCTTTTCCACTTATTTTTATTTTTGATTTATTTTTGATTTATTTTGTCAATTAAAAAAAATACGCATCGTGCTGTGCTGTTTGTGTTTGCTTGAGTGCATTCGCGCGCTCTCGCTTTCTCCACTTTACAATTTTTTGTTATTATTTATCTATTCCTGAGAGTTTATCTTATTTTTTATTTGTTTATTTAAATGAAGTCGACCAGTTGCCTGCCCTTCCTTCCATTATCCGTCACCGAGACAAACTGAACAAAGTTCTGAGGTCGACCTTGTAAAGATAAGGATTCAGGTCTGTCTGCTGTTTACCTTTGCTCCTGCGCGCACTGCCCTTCTCTCCACATTTATGTGTTTGTTTGTTTGTCTATCTAATCTTTTGGGTTTTTATTTCTAATGAGGTCGACCAGTTGTCTATTTATTATTTTTTTTACTACGCATCAAGCTGCGCTGCTTGTCTTTGCTCCTGTGTGCTCGCGCACTCTCGCCTTTTCCACTTATTTTTATTTTTGATTTATTTTGTCAATTTTTGAAAAAAAATACGCATCGTGCTGTGCTGTTTGTGTTTGCTTGAGTGCATTCGCGCGCTCTCGCTTTCTCCACTTTACAATTTTTTTGTTATTATTTATCTATTCCTGAGAGTTTATCTTATTTTTTATTTGTTTATTTAAATGAAGTCGACCAGTTGCCTGCCCTTCCTTCCATTATCCGTCCCCGAGACAAACTGAACAAAGTTCTGAGGTCGACCTTGTAAAGATAAGGATTCAGGTCTGTCTGCTGTTTACCTTTGCTCCTGCGCCACTGCCCTTTCTTCCACATTTATGTGTTTGTTTGTTTGTCTATCTAATCTTTTGGGTTTTTATTTCTAATGAGGTCGACCAGTTGTCTATTTATTATTTTTTTTACTACGCATCAAGCTGCGCTGCTTGTCTTTGCTCCTGTGTGCTCGCGCACTCTCGCCTTTTCCACTTATTTTTATTTTTGATTTATTTTTGATTTATTTTGTCAATTAAAAAAAATACGCATCGTGCTGTGCTGTTTGTGTTTGCTTGAGTGCATTCGCGCGCTCTCGCTTTCTCCACTTTACAATTTTTTTGTTATTATTTATCTATTCCTGAGAGTTTATCTTATTTTTTATTTGTTTATTTAAATGAAGTCGACCAGTTGCCTGCCCTTCCTTCCATTATCCGTCACCGAGACAAACTGAACAAAGTTCTGAGGTCGACCTTGTAAAGATAAGGATTCAGGTCTGTCTGCTGTTTACCTTTGCTCCTGTGCGCACTGCCCTTCTCTCCACATTTATGTGTTTGTTTGTTTGTCTATCTAATCTTTTGGGTTTTTATTTCTAATGAGGTCGACCAGTTGTCTATTTATTATTTTTTTTACTACGCATCAAGCTGCGCTGCTTGTCTTTGCTCCTGTGTGCTCGCGCACTCTCGCCTTTTCCACTTATTTTTATTTTTGATTTATTTTGTCAATTTTAAAAAAAATACGCATCGTGCTGTGCTGTTTGTGTTTGCTTGAGTGCATTCGCGCGCTCTCGCTTTCTCCACTTTACAATTTTTTTGTTATTATTTATCTATTCCTGAGAGTTTATCTTATTTTTTATTTGTTTATTTAAATGAAGTCGACCAGTTGCCTGCCCTTCCTTCCATTATCCGTCACCGAGACAAACTGAACAAAGTTCTGAGGTCGACCTTGTAAAGATAAGGATTCAGGTCTGTCTGCTGTTTACCTTTGCTCCTGCGCGCACTGCCCTTCTCTCCACATTTATGTGTTTGTTTGTTTGTCTATCTAATCTTTTGGGTTTTTATTTCTAATGAGGTCGACCAGTTGTCTATTTATTATTTTTTTTACTACGCATCAAGCTGCGCTGCTTGTCTTTGCTCCTGTGTGCTCGCGCACTCTCGCCTTTTCCACTTATTTTTATTTTTGATTTATTTTGTCAATTTTAAAAAAAAATACGCATCGTGCTGTGCTGTTTGTGTTTGCTTGAGTGCATTCGCGCGCTCTCGCTTTCTCCACTTTACAATTTTTTTGTTATTATTTATCTATTCCTGAGAGTTTATCTTATTTATTTGTTTATTTAAATGAAGTCGACCAGTTGCCTGCCCTTCCTTCCATTATCCGTCACCGAGACAAACTGAACAAAGTTCTGAGGTCGACCTTGTAAAGATAAGGATTCAGGTCTGTCTGCTGTTTACCTTTGCTCCTGCGCGCACTGCCCTTCTCTCCACATTTATGTGTTTGTTTGTTTGTCTATCTAATCTTTTGGGTTTTTATTTCTAATGAGGTCGACCAGTTGTCTATTTATTATTTTTTTTACTACGCATCAAGCTGCGCTGCTTGTCTTTGCTCCTGTGTGCTCGCGCACTCTCGCCTTTTCCACTTATTTTTATTTTTATTTTTGATTTATTTTGTCAATTTAAAAAAAATACGCATCGTGCTGTGCTGTTTGTGTTTGCTTGAGTGCATTCGCGCGCTCTCGCTTTCTCCACTTTACAATTTTTTTGTTATTATTTATCTATTCCTGAGAGTTTATCTTATTTTTTATTTGTTTATTTAAATGAAGTCGACCAGTTGCCTGCCCTTCCTTCCATTATCCGTCACCGAGACAAACTGAACAAAGTTCTGAGGTCGACCTTGTAAAGATAAGGATTCAGGTCTGTCTGCTGTTTACCTTTGCTCCTGCGCGCACTGCCCTTCTCTCCACATTTATGTGTTTGTTTGTTTGTCTATCTAATCTTTTGGGTTTTTATTTCTAATGAGGTCGACCAGTTGTCTATTTATTATTTTTTTTACTACGCATCAAGCTGCGCTGCTTGTCTTTGCTCCTGTGTGCTCGCGCACTCTCGCCTTTTCCACTTATTTTTATTTTTGATTTATTTTTGATTTATTTTGTCAATTTAAAAAAAAATACGCATCGTGCTGTGCTGTTTGTGTTTGCTTGAGTGCATTCGCGGGCTCTCGCTTTCTCCACTTTACAATTTTTTTGTTATTATTTATCTATTCCTGAGAGTTTATCTTATTTTTTATTTGTTTATTTAAATGAAGTCGACCAGTTGCCTGCCCTTCCTTCCATTATCCGTCACCGAGACAAACTGAACAAAGTTCTGAGGTCGACCTTGTAAAGATAAGGATTCAGGTCTGTCTGCTGTTTACCTTTGCTCCTGCGCGCACTGCCCTTATCTCCACATTTATGTGTTTGTTTGTTTGTCTATCTAATCTTTTGGGTTTTTATTTCTAATGAGGTCGACCAGTTGTCTATTTATTATTTTTTTTACTACGCATCAAGCTGCGCTGCTTGTCTTTGCTCCTGTGTGCTCGCGCACTCTCGCCTTTTCCACTTATTTTTATTTTTGATTTATTTTTGATTTATTTTGTCAATTTAAAAAAAAATACGCATCGTGCTGTGCTGTTTGTGTTTGCTTGAGTGCATTCGCGCGCTCTCGCTTTCTCCACTTTACAATTTTTTGTTATTATTTATCTATTCCTGAGAGTTTATCTTATTTTTTATTTGTTTATTTAAATGAAGTCGACCAGTTGCCTGCCCTTCCTTCCATTATCCGTCACCGAGACAAACTGAACAAAGTTCTGAGGTCGACCTTGTAAAGATAAGGATTCAGGTCTGTCTGCTGTTTACCTTTGCTCCTGCGCGCACTGCCCTTCTCTCCACATTTATGTGTTTGTTTGTTTGTCTATCTAATCTTTTGGGTTTTTATTTCTAATGAGGTCGACCAGTTGTCTATTTATTATTTTTTTTACTACGCATCAAGCTGTGCTGCTTGTCTTTGCTCCTGTGTGCTCGCGCACTCTCGCCTTTTCCACTTATTTTTATTTTTGATTTATTTTTGATTTATTTTGTCAATTTAAAAAAAATACGCATCGTGCTGTGCTGTTTGTGTTTGCTTGAGTGCATTCGCGCGCTCTCGCTTTCTCCACTTTACAATTTTTTTGTTATTATTTATCTATTCCTGAGAGTTTATCTTATTTTTTATTTGTTTATTTAAATGAAGTCGACCAGTTGCCTGCCCTTCCTTCCATTATCCGTCACCGAGACAAACTGAACAAAGTTCTGAGGTCGACCTTGTAAAGATAAGGATTCAGGTCTGTCTGCTGTTTACCTTTGCTCCTGTGCGCACTGCCCTTCTCTCCACATTTATGTGTTTGTTTGTTTGTCTATCTAATCTTTTGGGTTTTTATTTCTAATGAGGTCGACCAGTTGTCTATTTATTATTTTTTTTACTACGCATCAAGCTGCGCTGCTTGTCTTTGCTCCTGTGTGCTCGCGCACTCTCGCCTTTTCCACTTATTTTTATTTTTGATTTATTTTGTCAATTTTTAAAAAAAAATTCGCATCGTGCTGTGCTGTTTGTGTTTGCTTGAGTGCATTCGCGCGCTCTCGCTTTCTCCACTTTACAATTTTTTTGTTATTATTTATCTATTCCTGAGAGTTTATCTTATTTTTTATTTGTTTATTTAAATGAAGTCGACCAGTTGCCTGCCCTTCCTTCCATTATCCGTCACCGAGACAAACTGAACAAAGTTCTGAGGTCGACCTTGTAAAGATAAGGATTCAGGTCTGTCTGCTGTTTACCTTTGCTCCTGCGCGCACTGCCCTTCTCTCCACATTTATGTGTTTGTTTGTTTGTCTATCTAATCTTTTGGGTTTTTATTTCTAATGAGGTCGACCAGTTGTCTATTTATTATTTTTTTTACTACGCATCAAGCTGCGCTGCTTGTCTTTGCTCCTGTGTGCTCGCGCACTCTCGCCTTTTCCACTTATTTTTATTTTTGATTTATTTTGTCAATTTTAAAAAAAAATACGCATCGTGCTGTGCTGTTTGTGTTTGCTTGAGTGCATTCGCGCGCTCTCGCTTTCTCCACTTTACAATTTTTTGTTATTATTTATCTATTCCTGAGAGTTTATCTTATTTTTTATTTGTTTATTTAAATGAAGTCGACCAGTTGCCTGCCCTTCCTTCCATTATCCGTCACCGAGACAAACTGAACAAAGTTCTGAGGTCGACCTTGTAAAGATAAGGATTCAGGTCTGTCTGCTGTTTACCTTTGCTCCTGTGCGCACTGCCCTTCTCTCCACATTTATGTGTTTGTTTGTTTGTCTATCTAATCTTTTGGGTTTTTATTTCTAATGAGGTCGACCATTTGTCTATTTATTATTTTTTTTACTACGCATCAAGCTGCGCTGCTTGTCTTTGCTCCTGTGTGCTCGCGCACTCTCGCCTTTTCCACTTATTTTTATTTTTGATTTATTTTGTCAATTAAAAAAAATACGCATCGTGCTGTGCTGTTTGTGTTTGCTTGAGTGCATTCGCGCGCTTTCGCTTTCTCCACTTTACAATTTTTTGTTATTATTTATCTATTCCTGAGAGTTTATCTTATTTTTATTTGTTTATTTAAATGAAGTCGACCAGTTGCCTGCCCTTCCTTCCATTATCCGTCACCGAGACAAACTGAACAAAGTTCTGATGTCGACCTTGTAAAGATAAGGATTCCGGTCTGTCTGCTGTTTACCTTTGCTCCTGTGCGCACTGCCCTTCTCTCCACATTTATGTGTTTGTTTCTTTGTCTATCTAATCTTTTGGGTTTTTATTTCTAATGAGGTCGACCAGTTGTCTATTTATTATTTTTTTTACTACGCATCAAGCTGCGCTGCTTGTCTTTGCTCCTGTGTGCTCGCGCACTCTCGCCTTTTCCACTTATTTTTATTTTTGATTTATTTTGTCAATTTAAAAAAAAATACGCATCGTGCTGTGCTGTTTGTGTTTGCTTGAGTGGATTCGCGGGCTCTCGCTTTCTCCACTTTACAATTTTTTTGTTATTATTTATCTATTCCTGAGAGTTTATCTTATTTTTTATTTGTTTATTTAAATGAAGTCGACCAGTTGCCTGCCCTTCCTTCCATTATCCGTCACCGAGACAAACTGAACAAAGTTCTGAGGTCGACCTTGTAAAGATAAGGATTCAGGTCTGTCTGCTGTTTACCTTTGCTCCTGTGCGCACTGCCCTTATCTCCACATTTATGTGTTTGTTTGTTTGTCTATCTAATCTTTTGGGTTTTTATTTCTAATGAGGTCGACCAGTTGTCTATTTATTATTTTTTTTACTACGCATCAAGCTGCGCTGCTTGTCTTTGCTCCTGTGTGCTCGCGCACTCTCGCCTTTTCCACTTATTTTTATTTTTGATTTATTTTTGATTTATTTTGTCAATTTAAAAAAAAAACGCATCGTGCTGTTCTGTTTGTGTTTGCTTGAGTGCATTCGCGCGCTCTCGCTTTCTCCACTTTAAAATTTTTTGTTATCATTTATCTATTCCTTAGAGTTTATCTTATTTTTTATTTGTTTATTTAAATGAAGTCGACCAGTTGCCTGCCCTTCCTTCCATTATCCGTCACCGAGACAAACTGAACAAAGTTCTGAGGTCGACCTTGTAAAGATAAGGATTCAGGTCTGTCTGCTGTTTACCTTTGCTCCTGCGCGCAGTGCCCTTCTCTCCACATTTATGTGTTTGTTTGTTTGTCTATCTATTCTTTTGGGTTTTTATTTCTAATGAGGTCGACCAGTTGTCTATTTATTATTTTTTTTACTACGCATCAAGCTGTGCTGCTTGTCTTTGCTCCTGTGTGCTCGCGCACTCTCGCCTTTTCCACTTATTTTTATTTTTGATTTATTTTTGTTTTATTTTGTGAATTTAAAAAAAATACGCATCGTGCTGTGCTGTTTGTGTTTGCTTGAGTGCATTCGCGCGCTCTCGCTTTCTCCACTTTACAATTTTTTTGTTATTATTTATCTATTCCTGAGAGTTTATCTTATTTTTTATGTGTTTATTTAAATGAAGTGGACCAGTTGCCTGCCCTTCCTTCCATTATCCGTCACCGAGAAAACTTAACAAAGTTCTGAGTTCGACCTTGTAAAGATAAGGATTCAGGTCTGTCTGCTGTTTACCTTTGCTCCTGCGCGCACTGCCCTTCTCTTCACATTTATGTGTTTGTTTGTTTGTCTATCTAATCTTTTGGGTTTTTATTTTAATGAGGTCGACCAGTTGTCTATTTATTATTTTTTTTACTACGCATCAAGCTGCGCTGCTTGTCTTTGCTCCTGTGTGCTCGCGCACTCTCGCCTTTTCCACTTATTTTTATTTTTGATTTATTTTTGATTTATTTTGTCAATTTTAAAAAAAATACGTATCGTGCTGTGCTGTTTGTGTTTGCTTGAGTGCATTCGCGCGCTCTCGCTTTCTCCACTTTACAATTTTTTTGTTATTATTTATCTATTCCTGAGAGTTTATCTTAATTTTTATTTGTTTATTTAAATGAAGTCGACCAGTTGCCTGCCCTTCCTTCCATTATCCGTCACCGAGACAAACTGAACAAAGTTCTGAGGTCGACCTTGTAAAGATAAAGATTCAGCTCTGTCTGCTGTTTACCTTTGCTCCTGCCCGCACTACCCTTCTCTCCACATTTATGTGTTTGTTTGTTTGTCTATCTAATCTTTTGGGTTTTTATTTCTAATGAGGTCGACCAGTTGTCTATTTATTATTTTTTTTACTACGCATCAAGCTGCGCTGCTTGTCTTTGCTCCTGTGTGCTCGCGCACTCTCGCCTTTTCCACTTATTTTTATTTTTGATTTATTTTTGATTTATTTTGTCAATTTTAAAAAAAATACGCATCGTGCTGTGCTGTTTGTGTTTGCTTGAGTGCATTCGCGCGCTCTCGCTTTCTCCACTTTACAATTTTTTTGTTATTATTTATCTATTCCTGAGAGTTTATCTTATTTTTTATTTGTTTATTTAAATGAAGTCGACCAGTTGCCTGCCCTTCCTTCCATTATCCGTCACCGAGAAAAACTGAACAAAGTTCTGAGGTCGACCTTGTAAAGATAAGGATTCAGGTCTGTCTGCTGTTTACCTTTGCTCCTGCGCGCACTGCCCTTCTCTCCACATTTATGTGTTTGTTTGTTTGTCTATCTAATCTTTTGGGTTTTTATTTCTAATGAGGTCGACCAGTTGTCTATTTATTATTTTTTTTACTACGCATCAAGCTGCGCTGCTTGTCTTTGCTCCTGTGTGCTCGCGCACTCTCGCCTTTTCCACTTATTTTTTTTATTTTTGATTTATTTTGTCAATTTTAAAAAAAAATACGCATCGTGCTGTGCTGTTTGTGTTTGCTTGGAGTGCATTCGCGCGCTCTCGCTTTCTCCACTTTACAATTTTTTTGTTATTATTTATCTATTCCTGAGAGTTTATCTTATTTTTATTTGTTTATTTAAATGAAGTCGACCAGTTGCCTGCCCTTCCTTCCATTATCCGTCACCGAGACAAACTGAACAAAGTTCTGAGGTCGACCTTGTAAAGATAAGGATTCAGGTCTGTCTGCTGTTTACCTTTGCTCCTGCGCGCACTGCCCTTCTCTCCACATTTATGTGTTTGTTTGTTTGTCTATCTAATCTTTTGGGTTTTTATTTCTAATGAGGTCGACCAGTTGTCTATTTATTATTTTTTTTACTATGCATCACGCTGCGCTGCTTGTCTTTGCTCCTGTGTGCTCGCGCACTCTTGCCTTTTCCACTTATTTTTATTTTTGATTTATTTTTGATTTATTTTGTCAATTTAAAAAAAATACGAATCGTGCTGTGCTGTTTGTGTTTGCTTGAGTGCATTCGCGCGCTCTCGCTTTCTCCACATTACAATTTTTTTGGTATTATTTATCTATTCCTGAGAGTTATCTTATTTTTTATTTGTTTATTTAAATGAAGTCGACCAGTTGCCTGCCCTTCCTTCCATTATCCGTCCCCGAGACAAACTGAACAAAGTTCTGAGGTCGACCTTGTAAAGATAAGGATTCAGGTCAGTCTGCTGTTTACCTTTGCTCCTGCGCGCACTGCCCTTCTCTCCACATTTATGTGTTTGTTTGTTTGTCTATCTAATCTTTTGGGTTTTTATTTCTAATGAGGTCGACCAGTTGTCTATTTATTATTTTTTTTACTACGCATCAAGCTGCGCTGCTTGTCTTTGCTCCTGTGTGCTCGCGCACTCTCGCCTTTTCCACTTATTTTTATTTTTGATTTATTTTTGATTTATTTTGTCAATTTAAGAAAAAAATCGCATCGTGCTGTGCTGTTTTTGTTTGCTTGAGTGCATCGCGCGCTCTCGCTTTCTCCACTTTGCAATTTTTTTGTTATTATTTACCTATTCCTGAGAGTTTATCTTATTTTTTATTTGTTTATTTAAATGAAGTCGACCAGTTGCCTGCCCTTCCTTCCATTATCCGTAACCGAGACAAACTGAACAAAGTTCTGAGGTCGACCTTGTAAAGATAAGGATTCAGGTCTGTCTGCTGTTTACCTTTCCTCCTGCGCGCACTGCCCTTCACTCCTCATTTATGTGTTTGTTTGTTTTTCTATCTAATCTTTTGGGTTTTTATTTCTAATGAGGTCGACCAGTTGTCTATTTATTATTTTTTTTAATACGCATCAAGCTGCGCTGCTTGTCTTTGCTCCTGTGTGCTCGCGCACTCTCGCCTTTTCCACTTATTTTTATTTTTGATTTATTTTTGATTTATTTTGTCAATTTAAAAAAAAATACGCATCGTGCTGTGCTGTTTGTGTTTGCTTGAGTGCATTCGCGCGCTCTCGCTTTCTCCACTTTACAATTTTTTGTTATTATTTATCTATTCCTGAGAGTTTATCTTATTTTTTATTTGTTTATTTAAATGAAGTCGACCAGTTGCCTGCCCTTCCTTCCATTATCCGTCACCGAGACAAACTGAACAAAGTTCTGAGGTCGACCTTGTAAAGATAAGGATTCAGGTCTGTCTGCTGTTTACCTTTGCTCCTGCGCGCACTGCCCTTCTCTCCACATTTATGTGTTTGTTTGTTTGTCTATCTAATCTTTTGGGTTTTTATTTTAATGAGGTCGACCAGTTGTCTATTTATTATTTTTTTTACTACGCATCAAGCTGCGCTGCTTGTCTTTGCTCCTGTGTGCTCGCGCACTCTCGCCTTTTCCACTTATTTTTATTTTTGATTTATTTTTGATTTATTTTGTCAATTTTAAAAAAAATACGTATCGTGCTGTGCTGTTTGTGTTTGCTTGAGTGCATTCACGCGCTCTCGCTTTCTCCACTTTACAATTTTTTTGTTATTACTTATCTATTCCTGAGAGTTTATCTTAATTTTTATTTGTTTATTTAAATGAAGTCGACCAGTTGCCTGCCCTTCCTTCCATTATCCGTCACCGAGACAAACTGAACAAAGTTCTGAGGTCGACCTTGTAAAGATAAAGATTCAGCTCTGTCTGCTGTTTACCTTTGCTCCTGCCCGCACTACCCTTCTCTCCACATTTATGTGTTTGTTTGTTTGTCTATCTAATCTTTTGGGTTTTTATTTCTAATGAGGTCGACCAGTTGTCTATTTATTATTTTTTTTACTACGCATCAGGCTGCGCTGCTTGTCTTTGCTCCTGTGTGCTCGCGCACTCTCGCCTTTTCCACTTATTTTTATTTTTGATTTATTTTTGATTTATTTTGTCAATTTAAAAAAAATTCGCATCGTGCTGTGCTGTTTTGTTTGCTTGAGTGCATTCGCGCGCTCTCGCTTTCTCCACTTTACAATTTTTTTGTTATTATTTAACTATTCCTGAGAGTTTATCTCATTTTTTATTTGTTTATTTAAATGAAGTCGACCAGTTGCCTGCCCTTCCTTCCATTATCCGTCACCGAGACAAACTGAACAAAGTTCTGAGGTCGACCTTGTAAAGATAAGGATTCAGGACTGTCTGCTGTTTACCTTTGCTCCTGCGCGCACTGCCCTTCTCTCCACATTTATGTGTTTGTTTGTTTGTCTATCTAATCTTTTGGGTTTTTATTTCTAATGAGGTCGACCAGTTGTCTATTTATTATTTTTTTTACTACGCATCAAGCTGCGCTGCTTGTCTTTGCTCCTGTGTGCTCGCGCACTCTCGCCTTTTCCACTTATTTTTATTTTTGATTTATTTTTGATTTATTTTGTCAATTTTAAAAAAAATACGCATCGTGCTGTGCTGTTTGTGTTTGCTTGAGTGCATTCGCGCGCTCTCGCTTTCTCCAGTTTACAATTTTTGTGTTATTATTTATCTATTCCTGAGAGTTTATCTTATTTTTTATTTGTTTATTTAAATGAAGTCGACCAGTTGCCTGCCCTTCCTTCCATTTTCTGTCACCGAGAAAAACTGAACAAAGTTCTGAGGTCGACCTTGTAAAGATAAGGATTCAGGTCTGTCTGCTGTTTACCTTTGCTCCTGCGCGCACTGCCCTTCTCTCCACATTTATGTGTTTGTTTGTTTGTCTATCTAATCTTTTGGGTTTTTATTTCTAATGAGGTCGACCAGTTGTCTATTTATTATTTTTTTTATTACGCATCAAGCTGCGCTGCTTGTCTTTGCTCCTGTGTGCTCGCGCACTCTCGCCTTTTCCACTTATTTTTGATTTATTTTTGATTTATTTTGTCAATTTTAAAAAAAAATACGCATCGTGCTGTGCTGTTTGTGTTTGCTTGGGTGCATTCGCGCGCTTCGCTTTCTCCACTTTACAATTTTTTTGTTATTATTTATCTATTCCTGAGAGTTTATCTTATTTTTATTTGTTTATTTAAATGAAGTCGACCAGTTGCCTGCCCTTCCTTCCATTATCCGTCACCGAGACAAACTGAACAAAGTTCTGAGGTCGACCTTGTAAAGATAAGGATTCAGGTCTGTCTGCTGTTTACCTTTGCTCCTGCGCGCACTGCCCTTCTCTCCACATTTATGTGTTTGTTTGTTTGTCTATCTAATCTTTTGGGTTTTTATTTCTAATGAGGTCGACCAGTTGTCTATTTATTATTTTTTTTACTATGCATCACGCTGCGCTGCTTGTCTTTGCTCCTGTGTGCTCGCGCACTCTTGCCTTTTCCACTTATTTTTATTTTTGATTTATTTTTGATTTATTTTGTCAATTTAAAAAAAAATACGAATCGTGCTGTGCTGTTTGTGTTTGCTTGAGTGCATTCGCGCGCTCTCGCTTTCTCCACTTTACAATTTTTTTGGTATTATTTATCTATTCTTGAGAGTTATCTTATTTTTTATTTGTTTATTTAAATGAAGTCGACCAGTTGCCTGCCCTTCCTTCCATTATCCGTCCCCGAGACAAACTGAACAAAGTTCTGAGGTCGACCTTGTAAAGATAAGCATTCAGGTCAGTCTGCTGTTTACCTTTGCTCCTGCGCGCACTGCCCTTCTCTCCACATTTATGTGTTTGTTTGTTTGTCTATCTAATCTTTTGGGTTTTTATTTCTAATGAGGTCGACCAGTTGTCTATTTATTATTTTTTTTACTACGCATCAAGCTGCGCTGCTTGTCTTTGCTCCTGTGTGCTCGCGCACTCTCGCCTTTTCCACTTATTTTTATTTTTGATTTATTTTGTCAATTTTTAAAAAAAAATACGCATCGTGCTGTGCTGTTTGTGTTTGCTTGAGTGCATTCGCGCGCTCTCGCTTTCTCCACTTTACAATTTTTTTGTTATTATTTATCTATTCCTGAGAGTTTATCTTATTTTTTATTTGTTTATTTAAATGAAGTCGACCAGTTGCCTGCCCTTCCTTCCATTATCCGTCACCAAGACAAACTGAACAAACTTCTGAGGTCGACCTTGTAAAGATAAGGATCCAGGTCTGTCTGCTGTTTACCTTTGCTCCTGCGCGCACTGCCCTTCTCTCCACATTTATGTGTTTGTTTGTTTGTCTATCTAATCTTTTGGGTTTTTATTTCTAATGAGGTCGACCAGTTGTCTATTTATTATTTTTTTTACTACGCATCAAGCTGCGCTGCTTGTCTTTGCTCCTGTGTACTCGCGCACTCTCGCCTTTTCCACTTATTTTTATTTTTGATTTATTTTGTCAATTTAAAAAAAAATACGCATCGTGCTGTGCTGTTTGTGTTTGCGTGAGTGCATTCGCGCGCTCTCGCTTTCTCCACTTTACAATTTTTTTGTTATTATTTATCTATTCCTGAGAGTTTATCTTATTTTTTATATGTTTATTTAAATGAAGTCGACCAGTTGCCTGCCCTTCCTTCCATTATCCGTCCCGAGACAAACTGAACAAAGTTCTGAGGTCCAACTTGTAAAGATAAGGATTCAGGTCTGTCTGCTGTTTACCTTTGCTCCTGCGCGCACTGCCCTTCTCTCCACATTTATGTATTTGTTTGTTTGTCTATCTAATCTTTTGGGTTTTTATTTCTAATGAGGTCGACCAGTTGTCTATTTATTATTTTTTTTACTACGCATCAAGCTGCGCTGCTTGTCTTTGCTCCTGTGTGCTCGCGCACTCTCGCCTTTTCCACTTATTTTTATTTTTGATTTATTTTTGATTTATTTTGTCAATTAAAAAAAATACGCATCGTGCTGTGCTGTTTGTGTTTGCTTGAATGCATTCGCGCGCTCTCGCTTTCTCCACTTTAGAATTTTTTTGTTATTATTTATCTATTCCTGAGAGTTTATCTTATTTTTTATTTGTTTATTTAAATGAAGTCGACCAGTTGCCTGCCCTTCCTTCCATTATCCGTCACCGAGACAAACTGAACAAAGTTCTGAGGTCGACCTCGTAAAAATAAGGATTCAGGTCTGTCTGCTGTTTACCTTTGCTCCTGCGCGCACTGCCCTTCTCTCCACATTTATGTGTTTGTTTGTTTGTCTATCTAATCTTTTGGGTTTTTATTTCTAATGAGGTCGACCAGTTGTCTCTTTATTATTTTTTTTACTACGCATCAAGCTTTGCTGCTTGTCTTTGCTCCTGTGTGCTCCGCACTCTCGCCTTTTCCACTTATTTTTATTTTTGATTTATTTTGGATTTTTTTTGTCAATTTAAAAAAAAATACGCATCGTGCTGTGCTGTTTGTGTTTGCTTGAGTGCATTCGCGCGCTCTCGCTTTCTCCACTTTACAATTTTTTTGTTATTATTTATCTATTCCTGAGAGTTTATCTTATTTTTTATTTGTTTATTTAAATGAAGTCGACCAGTTGCCTGCCCTTCCTTCCATTATCCGTCACCGAGACAAACTGAACAAAGTTCTGAGGTCGACCTTTTAAAGATAAGGATTCAGGTCTGTCTGCTGTTTACCTTTGCTCCTGCGCGCACTGCCCTTCTCTCCACATTTATGTGTTTGTTTGTTTGTCTATCTAATCTTTTGGGTTTTTATTTCTAATGAGTTCGACCAGTTGTCTATTTATTATTTTTTTACTACGCATCAAGCTGCGCTGCTTGTCTTTGCTCCTGTGTGCTCGCGCACTCTCGCCTTTTCCACTTATTTTTATTTTTGATTTATTTTGTCAATTAAAAAAAAATACGCATCGTGCTGTGCTGTTTGTGTTTGCTTGAGTGCATTCGCGCGCTCTCGCTTTCTCCACTTTACAATTTTTTTGTTATTATTTATCTATTCCTGAGAGTTTATCTTATTTTTTATTTGTTTATTTAAATGAAGTCGACCAGTTGCCTGCCCTTCCTTCCATTATCCGTCACCGAGACAAACTGAACAAAGTTCTGAGGTCGACCTTGTAAAGATAAGGATTCAGGTCTGTCTGCTGTTTACCTTTGCTCCTGCGCGCACTGCCCTTCTCTCCACATTTATGTGTTTGTTTGTTTGTCTATCTAATCTTTTGGGTTTTTATTTCTAATGAGGTCGACCAGTTGTCTATTTATTATTTTTTTTACTACGCATCAAGCTGCGCTGCTTGTCTTTGCTCCTGTGTGCTCGCGCACTCTCGCCTTTTCCACTTATTTTTATTTTTGATTTATTTTTGATTTATTTTGTCAATTTAAAAAAAATACGCATCGTGCTGTGCTGTTTGTGTTTGCTTGAGTGCATTCTCGCGCTCTCGCTTTCTCCACTTTACAATTTTTTGTTATTATTTATCTATTCCTAAGAGTTTATCTTATTTTTTATTTGTTTATTTAAATGAAGTCGACCAGTTGCCTGCCCTTCCTTCCATTATCCGTCCCCGAGACAAACTGAACAAAGTTCTGAGGTCGACCTTGTAAAGATAAGGATCCAGGTCTGTCTGCTGTTTACCTTTGCTCCTTCGCGCAATGCCCTTCTCTCCACATTTATGTGTTTGTTTGTTTGTCTATCTAATCTTTTAAGTTTTTATTTCTAATGAGGTCGACCAGTTGTCTATTTATTATTTTTTTTACTACGCATCAAGCTGCGCTTCTTGTCCTTGCTCCTGTGTGCTCGCGCACTCTCGCCTTTTCCACTTATTTTTATTTTTGATTTATTTTTGATTTATTTTGTCAATTAAAAAAAAATACGCATCGTGCTGTGCTGTTTGTGTTTGCTTGCGTGCATTCGCGCGCTCTCGCTTTCTCCACTTTACAATTTTTTGTTATTATTTATCTATTCCTGAGAGTTTATCTTATTTTTTATTTGTTTATTTAAATGAAGTCGACCAGTTGCCTGCCCTTCCTTCCATTATCCGTAACCGAGACAAACTGAACAAAGTTCTGAGGTCGACCTTGTAAAGATAAGGATTCAGGTCTGTCTGCTGTTTACCTTTCCTCCTGCGCGCACTGCCCTTCACTCCTCATTTATGTGTTTGTTTGTTTTTCTATCTAATCTTTTGGGTTTTTATTTCTAATGAGGTCGACCAGTTGTCTATTTATTATTTTTTTTAATACGCATCAAGCTGCGCTGCTTGTCTTTGCTCCTGTGTGCTCGCGCACTCTCGCCTTTTCCACTTATTTTTATTTTTGATTTATTTTTGATTTATTTTGTCAATTTAAAAAAAAATACGCATCGTGCTGTGCTGTTTGTGTTTGCTTGAGTGCATTCGCGCGCTTCGCTTTCTCCACTTTACAATTTTTTGTTATTATTTATCTATTCCTGAGAGTTTATCTTATTTTTTATTTGTTTATTTAAATGAAGTCGACCAGTTGCCTGCCCTTCCTTCCATTATCCGTCACCGAGACAAACTGAACAAAGTTCTGAGGTCGACCTTGTAAAGATAAGGATTCAGGTCTGTCTGCTGTTTACCTTTGCTCCTGCGCGCACTGCCCTTCTCTCCACATTTATGTGTTTGTTTGTTTGTCTATCTAATCTTTTGGGTTTTTATTTTAATGAGGTCGACCAGTTGTCTATTTATTATTTTTTTTACTACGCATCAAGCTGCGCTGCTTGTCTTTGCTCCTGTGTGCTCGCGCACTCTCGCCTTTTCCACTTATTTTTATTTTTGATTTATTTTGTCAATTTTAAAAAAAATACGCATCGTGCTGTGCTGTTTGTGTTTGCGTGAGTGCATTCGCGCGCTCTCGCTTTCTCCACTTTACAATTTTTTTGTTATTATTTATCTATTCCTGAGAGTTTATCTTATTTTTTATTTGTTTATTTAAATGAAGTCGACCAGTTGCCTGCCCTTCCTTCCATTATCCGTCCCCGAGACAAACTGAACAAAGTTCTGAGGTCGACCTTGTAAAGATAAGGATTCAGGTCTGTCTGCTGTTTACCTTTGCTCCTGTGCACACTGCCCTTCTATCCACATTTATGTGTTTGTTTGTTTGTCTATCTAATCTTTTGGGTTTTTATTTCTAATGAGGTCGACCAGTTGTCTATTTATTATTTTTTTACTACGCATCAAGCTGCGCTGCTTGTCTTTGCTCCTGTGTGCTCGCGCACTCTCGCCTTTTCCACTTATTTTTATTTTTGATTTATTTTTGATATATTTGTCAATTAAAAAAAATACGCATCGTGCTGTGCTGTTTGTGTTTGCTTGAGTGCATTCGCGCGCTCTCGCTTTCTCCACTTAGAATTTTTTGTTATTATTTATCTATTCCTGAGAGTTTATCTTATTTTTTATTTGTTTATTTAAATGAAGTCGACCAGTTGCCTGCCCTTCCTTCCATTATCCGTCCCCGAGACAAACTGAACAAAGTTCTGAGGTCGACCTTGTAAAGATAAGGATTCAGGTCTGTCTGCTGTTTACCTTTGCTCCTGTGCGCACTGCCCTTCTCTCCACATTTATGTGTTTGTTTCTTTGTCTATCTAATCTTTTGGGTTTTTATTTCTAATGAGGTCGACCAGTTGTCTATTTATTATTTTTTTTACTACGCATCAAGCTGCGCTGCTTGTCTTTGCTCCTGTGTGCTCGCGCACTCTCGCCTTTTCCACTTATTTTTATTTTTGATTTATTTTGTCAATTTTTAAAAAAAAATTCGCATCGTGCTGTGCTGTTTGTGTTTGCTTGAGTGCATTCGCGCGCTCTCGCTTTCTCCACTTTACAATTTTTTTGTTATTATTTATCTATTCCTGAGAGTTTATCTTATTTTTTATTTGTTTATTTAAATGAAGTCGACCAGTTGCCTGCCCTTCCTTCCATTATCCGTCACCAAGACAAACTGAACAAACTTCTGAGGTCGACCTTGTAAAGATAAGGATCCAGGTCTGTCTGCTGTTTACCTTTGCTCCTGCGCGCACTGC
>NW_025958480.1:0-39551 GCF_023159225.1 Perognathus longimembris pacificus | reverse complement strand
GGGGAGAGATAAAAGATCATTTAAGAACGAGATGAACATGCTGCATACGTAGCTGTTTATCAGTAAATATCTCCACTAAGATTAAGAAAAGCAGGAGCTTAATAAATTAAGTACTTCCTGGTATGGTTACTGTACTGGTAACTCCCCAAAAGAATCTGGATTGTGGTGAGGGGAACAGAGAAAAAACCTCATTTAGGACCTGTATTTACGAAGGGGGTAGGCAGCTGTATATCAGGGAGTAAACCTTCTGAGAATAAAAACAGCTGGAGCTTGTTAAGGTAATTACACAGGGGAAAGGATAATGTACTGGGAAGACCTCAGAAGAATCTGATTTGTGGTGAGGGGAGAGAGATAAAAGCTCATTTAGGAACGACCTGAACACGCTGCGTAGGTAGCTGTTTACCAGTAAATATCTCCACTGAGATTAAGAAAAGCAGTAGCTTAATAAATTAAGTACTTCCTGGTATGGTTACTCTACTGGTAACTCCCCAAAAGAATCTGGATTGTGGTGAGGGAACAGAGAAAAAAAGCTCATTTAAGACCTGCACTTATGAAGGCGTAGGCAGCTGTATATCAGGGAGTAAACCTTCTGAGAATAAAAACAGCTGGAGCTTGTTAAGGTAATAACACAGGGGAAAGGATAATGTACTGGGAACTCCTCAGAAGAATCTGATTTGTGGTGAGGGGAGAGAGATATAAGCTCATTTAGGAACGACATGAACATGCTGCGTAGGTAGATGTTTATCAGTAAATATCTCCACTGAGATTAAGAAAAGCAGTAGCTTAATATATTAAGTACTTCCTGGTATGGTTACTGTACTGGTAAGTCCCCAAAAGAATCTGGATTGTGGTGAGGGAACAGAGAAAAAAGCTCATTTAGGACCTGCACTTACGAAGGGGGTAGGCAGTTGTATATCAGGGAGTAAACCTTCTGAGAATAAAAACAGCTGGAGCTTGTTAAGGTTATTACACAGGGGAAAGGATAGTGTACTGGGAACTCCTCAGAAGAATCTGATTTGTGGTGAGGGGAGAGAGATAAAAGCTCATTTAGGAACGACATGAACATGCTGCGTACGTCGCTGTTTATCAGTAAATATCTCCACTGAGATTAAGAAAAGCAGTAGCTTAATAAATTAAGTACTTCCTGGTATGGTTACTGTACTGGTAACTCCCCAAAAGAATCTGGATTGTGGTGAGGGAACAGAGAAAAAAGCTCATTTAGGACCTGCACTTACGAAGGGGGTAGGCAGTTCTATATCATGGAGTAAACCTTCTGAGAATAAAAACAGCTGGAGCTTGTTAAGGTAATTACACAGGGGAAAGGATAATGTACTGGGAACTCCTCAGAAGAATCTGATTTGTGGTGAGGGGAGAGAGATAAAAGCTCATTTAGGAACGACATGAACATGCTGCGTAGGTAGCTGTTTATCAGTAAATATCTCCACTGAGATTAAGAAAAGCAGTAGCTTAATAAATTAAGTACTTCCTGGTTTGGTTACTGTACTGGTCACTCCCCAAAAGAATCTGGATTGTGGTGAGGGAACAGAGAAAAAAGCTCATTTAGGACCTGCACTTACGAAGCGGGTAGGCAGCTGTATATCAGGGAGTAAACCTTCTGAGAATAAAAACAGCTGGAGCTTGTTAAGGTAATTACACAGGGGAAAGGATAATGTACTGGGAACTCATCAGAAGAATCTGATTTGTGGTGAGGGGAGAGAGATAAAAGCTCATTTAGGAACGACATGAACATGCTGCGTAGGTAGCTGTTTATCAGTAAATATCTCCACTGAGATTAAGAAAAGTAGTAGCTTAATAAATTAAGTACTTCCTGGTATGGATACTGTACTGGTAACTCCCCAAAAGAATCTGGATTGTGGTGAGGGAACAGAGAAAAAAGCTCATTTAGGAACGACATGAACATGCTGCGTAGGTAGCTGTTAATCAGTAAATATCTCCACTGAGATTAAGAAAAGCAGTAGCTTAATAAATTAAGTACTTCCTGGTTTGGTTACTGTACTGGTCACTCCCCCAAAAGAATCTGGATTGTGGTGAGGGAACAGAGAAAAAAGCTCATTTAGACCTGCACTTATGAAGCGGGTAGGCAGCTGTATATCAGGGAATAAACCTTCTGAGAATAAAAACAGCTGGAGCGTGTTAAGGTAATTACACAGGGGAAAGAATAATGTACTGGGAACTCCTCAGAAGAATCTAATTTTGTGGTGAGGGGAGAGAGATAAAAGCTCATTTAGGAACGACATGAACATGCTGCGTAGGTAGCTGTTTATCAGTAAATATCTCCACTGAGATTAAGAAAAGCAGTAGCTTAATAAATTAAGTAGTTCCTGGTATGGTTACTGTACTGGTAACTCACCAAAAGAATCTGGATTGAGGTGAGGGAACAGAGAAAAAAGCTCATTTAGGACCTGCACTTACGAAGGTTTAGGCAGCTGTATATCAGGGAGTAAACCTTCTGAGAATAAAAAACAGCTGGAGCTTGTTAAGGTAATTACACAGGGGAAAGGATAATGTACTGGGAACTCCTCAGAAGAATCTGATTTGTGGTGAAGAGAGGGAGATAAAAGCTCATTGTGGAACTACATGAACATGCTGCGTACGTAGCTGTTTATCAGTAAATATCTCCACTGAGATTAAGAAAAGCAGTAGCTTAATAAATTAAGTACTTCCTGGTATGGTTACTGTACTGGTAACTCCCCAAAGGAATCAGGATTGTGGTGAGGGAACAGAGAAAAAAGCTCATTTAGGACCTGCACTTACGAAGGGGGTAGGCAGCTGTATATCAGGGAGTAAACCTTCTGAGAATAAAAACATCTGGAGCTTGTTAAGGTAATTACACAGGGGAAAGGATAATGTACTGGGAACTCCTCAGAAGAATCTGATTTGTGGTGAGTGGAGAGAGATAAAGCTCATTTAGGAACGACATGAACATGCTGCGTAGGTACCTGTTTATCAGTAAATATCTCCACTGAGATTAAGAAAAGCAGTAGCTTAATAAATTAAGTACTTCCTGGTATGGTTACTGTACTGGTAACTCCCCAAAGGAATCTGGATTGTGGTGAGGGAACAGAGGAAAAAGCTCATTTAGAAAACGACATGAAACATGCTCCATACGTAGCTGTTTATCAGTAAATATCTCCACTGAGATTAAGAAAAGCAGCAGCTTAATAAATTAAGTACTTCCTAGTATGGATACTGTACTGGTAACTCCCCAAAAGAATCTCGATTGTGGTGAGGGAACAGAGAAAAAAGCTCATTTAGGAACGACATGAACATGCTGCGTAGGTAGCTGTTTATCAGTAAATATCTCCACTGAGGTTAAGAAAAGCAGTAGCTTAATAATTTAAGTACTTCCTGGTATGGTTACTGTACTGGTAACTCCAAAAGAATCTGGATTGTGGTGAGGGAACAGGGAAAAAAGGTCATTTAGGACCTGCACTTACGAAGGGGGTAGGCAGCTGTATATCAGGGAGTAAACCTTCTGAGAATAAAAACAGCTGGAGCTTGTTAAGGTAATTACAAAGGGGAAAGGATAAGGTACTGGGAAATCCTCAGAATAATCTGATTTGTGGTGAGGGGAGAGAGATAAAAGCTCATTTAGGAACGAAATGAACATGCTGCGTAGGTAGCTGTTTTATCAGTAAATATCTCCACTGAGATTAAGAAAAGCAGTAGCTTAATAAATTAAGTACTTCCTGGTATAGTTACTGTACTGGTAACTCCCCAAAAGAATCTGGATTGTGGTGAGGGAACAGAGAAAAAAGCTCATTTAGGACCTGCACTTACGAAGGGGGTAGGCAGCTGTATATCAGGGAGTAAACCTTCTGAGAATAAAAACAGCTGGAGCTTGTTAAGGTAATTACACAGGGGAAAGGATAATGTACTGGGAACCCCTCAGAAGAATCTGATTTGTGGTGAGGGGAGAGAGATAAAAGCTCATTTAGGAACGACATGAACATGCTGCGTAGGTAGCTGTTTATCAGTAAATATCTCCACTGAGATTAAGAAAAGCAGTAGCTTAATAAATTAAGTACTTCCTGGTATGGTTACTGTACTGGTAGCTCCCCAAAAGTATCTGCATTGTGGTGAGGGAACAGAGAAAAAACTCATTTAGGACCTGCACTTACGAAGGGGGTAGGCAGCTGTATATCAGGGAGTAAACCTTCTGAGAATAAAAACAGCTGGAGCTTGTTAAGTTAATTACACAGGGGAAAGGATAATGTACTGGGAACTCCTCAGAAGAATCTGATTTGTGGTGAGGGGAGAGAGATAAAAGCTCATTTAGGAACGACATGAACATGCTGCGTAGGTAGCTGTTTATCAGTAAATATCTCCACTGAGATTAAGAAAAGCAGTAGCTTAATAAATTAAGTACTTCCTGGTATGGTTACTGCACTGGTAATACCCCAAAAAAATCTGGATTGTGGTGAGGGAACAGAGAAAAAACTCATTTAGGACATGCACTTACGAAGGGGTTAGGCAGCTGTATATCAGGGAGTAAAACTTCTGAGAATAAAAACAGCTGGAGCTTGTTAAGTTAATTACACAGGTGAAAGGATAATATACTGGGAACTCCTCAGAAGAATCTGATTTGTGATGAAGGGAGAGAGATAAAAGCTCATTTAGGAACGACATGAACATGCTGCGTAGGTAGCTGTTTATCAGTAAATATCTCCACTGAGATTAAGAAAAGCAGTAGCTTAATAAATTAAGTACTTCCTGGTATTGTTACTGTACTGGTAACTCCCCAAAAGAATCTGGATTGTGGTGAGGGAACAGAGAAAAAAGCTCATATATGAGCTGCACTTACGAAGGGGGTAGGCAGCTGTATATCAGGGAGTAAACCTTCTGAGAATAAAAACAGCTGGAGCTTATTAAGGTAATTACACAGGGGAAAGGATAATTTACTGGGAACTCCTCAGAAGAATTTGATTTCTGGTGAGGGAAGAGAGATAAAAGCTCATTTAGGAACGACATGAACATGCTGCATACGTAGCTGTTTATCAGTAAATATCTCCACTGAGATTAAGAAAAACAGTAGCTTAATAAATTAAGTACTTCCTGGTATGGATACTGTACTGGAAACTCCCCAAAATAATCTGGATTGTGGTGAGGGAACAGAGAAAAAAGCTCATTTAGGAACGACATGAACATGCTGCGTAGGTAGCTGTTTATCAGTAAATATCTCCACTGAGATTAAGAAAAGCAGTAGCTTAATAAATTAAGTTCTTCCTGGTATGGTTACTGTACTGGTAACTCCCCAAAAGAATCTGGATTGTGGTGAGGGAACAGAGAAAAAAGCTCATTTAGGACCTGCACTTACGAAGGGGGTAGGCAGCTGTGTGTCAGGGAGTAAACCTTCTGAGAATAAAAACAGCTGGAGCTTGTTAAGGTAATTACACAGGGGAAAGGATAATGTACTGGGAACTCCTCAGAAGAATCTGATTTGTGGTGAGGGGAGAGAGATAAAAGCTCATTTAGGAACGACATGAACATGCTGCATAGGTAGCTGTTTATCAGTAAATATCTCCACTGAGATTAAGAAAAGGAGTAGCTTAATAAATTAAGTACTTCCTGGTATGGATACTGTACTGGTAACTCCCCAAAAGAATCTGGATTGTGGTGAGGGAACAGAGAAAAAAGCTCATTTAGGACCTGCACTTACGAAATGGGTAGGCAGCTGTATATCAGGGAGTAAACCTTCTGATAATAAAAACAGCTGGAGCTTGTTAAGGTAATTACACAGGGGAAAGGATAATGTACTGGGAACTCCTCAGAAGAATCTGATTTGATTTGTGGTGACAGGAGAGAGATAAAAGCTCATTTAGGAACGACATGAACCTGCTGCATAGGTAGCTGTTTATCAGTAAATATCTCCACTGAGATTAAGAAAAGCAGTAGCTTAATAAATTAAGTACTTCCTGGTATGGTTACTGTACTGGTAACTCCCCAAAAGAATCTGGATTGTGGTGAGGGAACAGAGAAAAAAGCTCAGTTAGGACCTGCACTTACGAAGGGGGTAGTCAGTTGTATATCAGGGAGTATCGATTCTGAGAATAAAAACAGGTGGTGCTTGTTAAGGTAATTACGCAGGGGAAAGGATAATGTATTGGGAACTCCTCAGAAGAATCTGATTTGTGGTGAGGGGAGAGAGATAAAAGCTCATTTAGGAACGACATGAACATGCTGCATACGTAGCTGTTTATCAGTAAATATCTCCACTGAGATTAAGAAAAGCAGTAGCTTAATAAATTAAGTACTTCCTGGTATGGATTCTGTACTGGTAACTCCCCATAAGAATCTGGATTGTGGTGAGGGAACAGAGAAAAAAGCACATTTAGATCCGGCAAGTAGGAAGGGGGTAGGCAGCTGTATATCAGGGAGTAAATCTTCTTAGAATAAAAACAGCTGGAGCTTGTTAAGATAATTACACAGGGGAAAGGATAATGTACTGGGAACTCCTCAGAAGAATCTGAGTTGTGATGAGGGGAGAGAGATAAAAGCTCATTTAGGAACGACATGAACATGCTGCATACGTAGCTGTTTATCAGTAAATATATCCACTGAGATTAAGAAAAGCAGTAGCTTAATAAATTAAGTACTTCCTGGTATGGATACTGTACTGGTAACTCCCCAAAAGAATCTGGATTGTGGTGAGGAACAGAGAAAAAAGCTCATTTAGGAACGACATGAACATGATGGGTAGGTAGCAGTTTATCAGTAAATATCTCCACTGAGATTAAGAAAAGCAGAAGCTTAATAAATTAAGTAATTCCTGGTATGGTTACTGTACTGGTAACTCCCCAAAAGAATCTGGATTGTGGTGAGGGAACAGAGAAAAAAGCTCATTTAGGACCTGCACTTACGAAGGGGGTAGGCAGTTGTATATCAGGGAGTATCGATTCTGAGAATAAAAACAGGTGGTGCTTGTTAAGGTAATTACACAGGGGAAAGGATAATGTACTGGGAACTCCTCAGAAGAATCTGATTTGTGGTGAGGGGAGAGAGATATAAGCTCATTTAGGAACGACATGAACATGCTGCATACGTAGCTGTTTATCAGTAAATATCTCCACTGAGAATAAGAAAAGCAGTAGCTTAATAAATTAAGTACTTCCTGGTATGGATTCTGTACTGGTAACTCCCCATAAGAATCTGGATTGTGGTGAGTGGACAGAGAAAAAAGATCATTTAGATCCGGCAAGTACGAAGGGGGTAGGCAGCTGTATATCAGGGAGTAAACCTTCTGAGAATAAAAACAGCTGGAGCTTGTTAAGGTAATTACACAGGGGAAAGGATAATGTACTGGGAACTCCTCAGAAGAATCTGATTTGTGATGAGGGGAGAGAGATAAAAGCTCATTTAGGAACGACATAAACATGCTGCATACGTAGTTGTTTATCAGTAAATATATCCACTGAGATTAAGAAAAGCAGTAGCTTAATAAATTAAGTACTTCCTGGTATGGCTACTGTACTCGTAACTCCCCAAAAGAATCTGGATTGTGGTGAGGGAACAGAGAAAAAGCTCATTTAGGAACGACATGAACCTGCTGCATAGGTAGCTCTTTATCAGTAAATATCTCCACTGAGGTTAAGAAAAGCAGTAGCTTAATAAAGTCAGTACTTCCTGGTATGGTTACTGTACTGGTAACTCCAAAAGAATCTGGATTGTGGGGAGGGAACAGGGAAAAAAGCTCATTTAGGACCTGCACTTACGAAGGGGGTAGGCAGCTGTATATCAGGGAGTAAATATTCTGAGAATAAAAACAGCTGGAGCTTGTTAAGGTAATTACAAAGGGGAAAGGATAAGGTACTGGGAAATCCTCAGAATCATCTGATTTGTGGTGAGGGGAGAGAGATAAAAGCTCATTTAGGAACGACATGAACATGCTGCGTAGGTAGCTGTTTATCAGTAAATATCTCCACTGAGATTAAGAAAAGCAGTAGCTTAATAAATTAAGTACTTCCTGGTATGGTTACTATACTGGTAACTCCCCAAAAGAATCTGGATTGTGGTGAGGGAACACAGAAAAAAGCTCATTTAGGACCAGCACTTACGAAGGGGGTAGGCAGCTGTATATCAGGCAGTAAACCTTCTGAGAATAAAAACAGCTGGAGCTTGATAAGGTAATTACACAGGGGAAAGGATAATGTACTGGGAACCCCTCAGAAGAATCTGATTTGTGGTGAGGGGAGAGAGATAAAAGCTCATTTAGGAACGACATGAAGATGCTGCGTAGGTTGCTGTTTATCAGTAAATATCTCCACTGAGATTAAGAAAAGCAGTAGCTTAATAAATTAAGTACTTCCTGGTATGGTTACTGTACTGGTAGCTCCCCAAAAGTATCTGCATTGTGGTGAGGGAACAGAGAAAAAACTCATTTAGGACCTGCACTTACGAAGGGGGTAGGCAGCTGTATATCAGGGAGTAAACCTTCTGAGAATAAAAACAGCTGGAGCTTGTTAAGGTAATTACACAGGGGAAAGGATAATGTACTGTGAACTCCTCAGAAGAATCTGATTTGTGGTGAGGGGAGAGAGATAAAAGCTCATTTAGGAACGACATGAACATGCTGCGTAGGTAGCTGTTTATCAGTAAATATCTCCACTGAGATTAAGAAAAGCAGTAGCTTAATATATTAAGTACTTCCTGGTATGGGTATTGTACTGGTAACACCCCAAAAAAATCTGGATTGTGGTGAGGGAACAGAGAAAAAACTCATTTAGGACATGCACTTACGAAGGGGGTAGTCAACTGTATATCAGGGAGTAAACCTTCTGAGAATAAAAACAGCTGGAGCTTGTTAAGTTAATTACACAGGTGAAAGGATAATATACTGGGAACTCCTCAGAAGAATCTGATTTGTGATGAAGGGAGAGAGATAAAAGCTCATTTAGGAACGACATGAACATGCTGCGTAGGTAGCTGTTTATCAGTAAATATCTCCACTGAGATTAAGAAAAGCAGTAGCTTAATAAATTAAGTACTTCCTGGTATTGTTACTGTACTGGTAACTCCCCAAAAGAATCTGGATTGTGGTGAGGGAACAGAGAAAAAAGCTCATTTAGGACCTGCACTTACGAAGGGGGTAGGCAGCTGTATATCAGGGAGTAAACCTTCTGAGAATAAAAACAGCTGGAACTTGTTAAGGTAATTACACAGGGGAAAGGATAATGTACTGGGAACTCCTCAGCAGAATCTGATTTGTGGTGAGAGGAGAGAGATAAACCTCATTTAGGAACGACATGAACATGCTGCGTACGTAGCTGTTTATCAGTAAATATCTCCACTGAGATTAAGAAAAGCAGTAGCTTAATAAATTAAGTACTTCCTGGTATGGTTACTGTACTGGTACTCCCCAAAAGAATCTGGATTGTGGTGAGGGAACAGAGAAAAAAGCTCATATATGAGCTGCACTTACGAAGGGGGTAGGCAGCTGTATATCAGGGAGTAAACCTTCTGAGAATAAAAACAGCTGGAGCTTATTAAGGTAATTACACAGGGGAAAGGATAATGTACTGGGAACTCCTCAGAAGAATTTGATTTGGGGTGAGGGAAGAGAGATAAAAGCTCATTTAGGAACGACATGAACATGCTGCATACGTAGCTGTTTATCAGTAAATATCTCCACTGAGATTAAGAAAAACAGTAGCTTTATAAATTAAGTACTTCCTGGTATGGATACTGTACTGGAAACTCCCCAAAATAATCTGGATTGTGGTGAGGGAACAGAGAAAAAAGCTCATTTAGGAACGACATGAACATGCTGCGTAGGTAGCTGTTTATCAGTAAATATCTCCACTGAGATTAAGAAAAGCAGTAGCTTAATAAAGGTAAGTTCTTCCTGGTATTGTTACTGTACTGGTAACTCCAAAAGAATCTGGATTGTGGTGAGGGGAACAGAGAAAAAAGCGCATTTAGGACCTGCACTTACGAAGGGGCTGCATAGGTAGCTGTTTATCAGTGAATATCTCCACTGAGATTAAGAAAAGCAGTAGCTTAATAAATTAAGTACTTCCTGGTATGGTTACTGTACTGGTAACTCCCAAAAGAATCTGATTTGATTTGTGGTGACAGGAGAGAGAAAAAGCTCATTTAGGACCTGCACTTACGAAGGAGGTAGGCAACTGTATATCAGGGAGTAAACCTTCTGAGAATAAAAACAGCTGGGGCTTGTTAAGGTAATTACACAGGAGAAAGGGTAATGTACTGGGAACTCCCAGAAGAATCTGATTTGTCGTGAGGGGAGAGAAAAAAGCTCATTTAGGAACGACATGAACATGATGCGTAGGTAGCTGTTTTTCAGTAAATATCTCCACTGAGATAGAAAAGCAGTAGCTTAATAAATTAAGTACTTCCTGGTATGGTTACTGTACTGGTAACTCCCCAAAAGAATCTGGATTGTGGTGAGGGAACAGAGAAAAAAGCTCATTTAGGACGCACTTACGAAGTGGGTAGGGAGCTGTATATCAGTAAACCTTCTGAGAATAAAAACAGCTGCAGCTTATAAAGGTAATTACACAGGGGAAAGGATAATGTACTGGGAACTCCTCAGAAGAATCTTATTTGTGGTGAGGGGAGAGAGATAAAAGCTCATTTAGGAACGACATGAACATGCTGCGTAGGTAGCTATTTATCAGTAAATATCTCCACTGAGATTAAGAAAAGCAGTAACTTAATAAATTAAGTACTTCCTGGTATGGTTACTGTACTGGTAACTCCCCAAAAGAATCTGGATTGTGGTGAGGGAGAGAGAAAAAGCTGATTTAGGACCTGCACTTACGAAGGGTTAGGCAGCTGTATATCAGTATAACCTTCTGAGAATAAAAACAGCTGGAGCTTGTTAAGGTAATTACACCGGGGAAAGGATAAAGTACTGGGAACTCCTCAGAAGAATCTGATGTGTGGTGAGGCGAGAGAGATAAAAGCTCATTTAGGAACGACATGAACATGCTGCTTACGTAGCTGTTTATCAGTAAATATCTCCACTGAGATTGAGAAAAGCAGTACCTTAATAAATTAAGTACTTCCTGGTATGGTTACTGTACTGGTAACTCCCCAAAAGAATCTGGATTGTGGTGAGGGAACAGAGAAAAAAGCTCATTTAGGACGTGCACTTACGAAGTGGGTAGGGAGCTGTATATCAGGGAGTAAACCTTCTGAGAATAAAAACAGCTGCAGCTTATAAGGTAATTACACAGGGGAAAGGATAATGTACTGGGAACTCCTCAGAAGAATCTGATTTGGGATGAGGGGAGAGAGATAAAAGCTCATTTAGGAACGACATGAACGTGCTTCGTAGGTAGCTGTTTATCAGTAAATATCTCCACTGAGATTAAGAAAAGCAGTACCTTAATAAATTAAGTACTTCCTGGTATGGTTACTGTACTGGTAACTCCCCAAAAGAACCTGGATTGTGGTGAGGGGAACAGAGAAAAAAGCTTATTTAGTACCTGCACTTACGAAGGGGGTAGGCAGCTGTATGTCAGGGATTAAACCTTCTGAGAATAAAAACAGCTGGAGTTTGTTAAGGTAATTACACAGGGGAAAGGATAATGTACTGGGACCTCTTCAGAAGAATCTGCTTTGTGGTGAGGGGAGAGAGATAAATGCTCATTTAGAACGACATGAACATGCTGCGTAGGTAGCAGTTTATCAGTAAATATCTCCACTGAGATAAGGAAAAGCAGTAGCTTAATAAATTAAGTACTTCCTGGTATGGTTACTGTACTGGTAACTCCCCAAAAGAATCTGGATTGTGGTGAGGGAACAGAGAAAAAAGATCATTTAGGACCTGCAATTACGAAGGGGGTATGCACCTGTATATCAGGGAGTAAACCTTCTGAGAATAAAAACAGCTGGAGCTTGTTAAGGTAATTACACAGGGGAAAGGATAAAGTACTGGGAACTCCTCAGAAGAATCTGATTTGTCGTGAGGGGAGAGAGATAAAACTCATTTAGGAACGACATGAACATGCTGCATACGTAGCTGTTTATCATAAATATCTCCACTGAGATTAAGAAAAGCAGTAGCTTAATAAATTAAGTACTTCCTGGTATGGATACTTTACTGGTAACTCCCCAAAAGAATCTGTATTGTGGTGAGGAAACAGAGAAAAAAGCTCATTTAGGAACGACTAGAACATGCTGCGTAGGTAGCTGTTTATCAGTAAAGATCTCCACTGAGATTAGAAAAGCAGTAGCTTAATAAATTAAGTACTTCCTGGTATGGTTACTGTACTGGTAACTCCCCAAAGAATCTGGATTGTGGTGAGGGAGAGAGAAAAAGCTCATTTAGGACCTACACTTACGAAGGGGGTAGGCCGCTGTATATCAGGGAATAAACCTTCTGGGAATAAAAAACACCTGGACCTTGTTAAGGTATAACACAGGGGAAAGGATAATGTACTGGGAACTCCTCAGAAGAATCTGATTTGTGGTGAGGGGAGAGAGATAAAAGCTCATTTAGGAACGACATGAACATGCTGCGTAGGTAGCTGTTTATCAGTAAATATCTCCACTGTGATTAAGAAAAGCAGTAGCTTAATAAATTAAGTACTTCCTGGTATGGTTACTGTACTGGTAACTCCCCAAAAGAATCTGGATTGTGGTGAGGGAACAGAGAAAAAAGATCATTTAGGACCTGCAATTACGAAGGGGGTATGCACCTGTATATCAGGGAGTAAACCTTCTGAGAATAAAAACAGCTGGAGCTTGTTAAGGTAATTACACAGGGGAAAGGATAAAGTACTGGGAACTCCTCAGAAGAATCTGATTTGTCGTGAGGGGAGAGAGATAAAACTCATTTAGGAACGACATGAACATGCTGCATACGTAGCTGTTTATCAATAAATATCTCCACTGAGATTAAGAAAAGCAGTAGCTTAATAAATTAAGTACTTCCTGGTATGGATACTGTACTGGTAACTCCCCAAAAGAATCTGGATTGTGGTGAGGAAACAGAGAAAAAAGCTCATTTAGGAACGACTAGAACATGCTGCGTAGGTAGCTGTTTATCAGTAAAGATCTCCACTGAGATTAAGAAAAGCAGTAGCTTAATAAATTAAGTAATTCCTGGTATGGTTACTGTACTGGTAACTCCCCAAAAGAATCTGGATTGTGGTGAGGGAACAGAGAAAAAAGCTCATTTAGGACCTACACTTACGAAGGGGGTAGGCAGCTATATATCAGGGAGTAAACCTTCTGAGAATAAAAACAGCTGGAGCTTGTTAAGGTAATTACACAGGGGAAAGGATAAAGTACTGGGTACTCCTCAGAAGAATCTGATTTGTGGTGAAGGGAGAGAGATAAAAGCTCATTTAGGAACGACATGAACATGCTGCGTAGGTAGCTGTTTATCAGTAAATATCTCCACTGAGATTAAGAAAAGCAGTAGCTTAATAAATTAAGTACTTCCTGGTATGGTTACTGTACTGGTAACTCCCCATAAGAATCTGGATTGCGGTGAGGGAACAGAGAAAAAAGCTCATTTAGGATCTGCACTTACGAAGGGGGTAGGCAGCTGTATATCAGGGAGTAAACCTTCTGATAATAAAAACAGCTGGAGCTTGTTAAGGAAATTACACAGGGGAAAGGATAATGTACTGGGTACTCCTCAGAAGAATCTGATTTGTGGTGAGGGTAGAGAGATAATAGCTCATTTAGGAACGACATGAACGTGCTGCATAGGTAGCTGTTTATCAGTAAATATCTCCACTGAGATAAAGAAAAGCAGTAGCTTAATAAATTAAGTACTTCCTGGTATGGTTACTGTATTGGTAACTCCCCAAAAGAACTTGGATTGTGGTGAGGGAACAGAGAAAAAAGCTCATTTAGTACCTGCACTTACGAAGGCGGTAGGCAGCTGTATGTCAGGGATTATACCTTCTGAGAATATAAACAGCTGGAGCTTGTTAAGGTAATTACACAGGGGAAAGGATAATGTACTGGGAACTCTTCAGAAGAATCTGATTTTTGGTGAGGAGAGAGAGATAAAAGCTCATTTAGGAACGACATGAACATGCTGCGTAGGTAGCTGTTTATCAGTAAATATCTCCGCTGAGATTAAGAAAAGCAGTAGCTTAATAAATTAAGTACTTCTTGGTATGGTTACTGTACTGGTAACTCCCCAAAAGAATCTGGATTGTGGTGAGGGAACAGAGAAAAAAGGTCATTTAGGACCTGCACTTATGAAGGGTGTAGGCAGCTGTATATCAGGGAGTAAACGTTCTGAGAATAAAAACAGCTGGAGCTTGTTAATGTAATTACACAGGGGAAAGGATAATGTAATGGGAACTCCTCAGAAGAATCTGATTTTTGGTGAGTGGAGAGAGATAAAAGCTCATTTAGGAACGACATGAATATGCTGCATACGTAGCTGTTTATCAGTAAATATCTCCGCTGAGATTAAGAAAAGCAGTAGCTTAATAAATTAAGTACTTCTTGGTATGGTTACTGTACTGGCAACTCCCCAAAAGAATCTGGATTGTGGTGAGGGAACAGAGAAAAAAGGTCATTTAGGACCTGCACTTACGAAGGGGTTAGGCAGCTGTATATCAGGGAGTAAACCTTCTGAGAATAAAAACAGCTGGAGCTTGTTAAGGTAATTACACAGGAGAAAGGATAATGTACTGGGAACTCCTCAGAAGAATCTGATTTGTGGTGAGGGGAGAGAGATAAAAGCTCATTTAGGAACGACATGAATATTCTGCTTACGTAGCTGTTTATCAATAAATATCTCCACTGAGATTAAGAAAAGCAGTAGCTTAATAAATTAAGTACTTCCTGGTATGGAGACTGTACTGGTAACTCCCCAAAAGAATCTGGATTGTGGTGAGGAAACAGACAAAAAAGCTCATTTAGGAACGACTAGAACATGCTGCGTAGGTAGCTGTTTATCAGTAAATATCTCCACTGAGATTAAGAAAAGCAGTAGCTTAATAAATTTTGTACTTCCTGGCATGGTTACTCTACTGGTAACTCCCCAAAAGAATCTGGATTGTGGTGAGGGAACAGAGAAAAAAGGTCATTTAGGACCTGCACATACGAAGGGGGTAGGCAGCTGTATATCAGGGAGTAAACGTTCTGAGAATAAAAACAGCTGGAGCTTGTTAAGGTAATTACACAGGGGAAAGGATAATGTAATGGGAACTCCTCAGAAGAATCTGATTTGTGGTGAGGGGAGAGAGATATAAGCTCATTTAGGAACGACATGAACATGCTGCGTAGGTAGCTGTTTATCAGTAAATATCTCCACTGAGATTAAGAAAAGCAGTAGCTTAATAAATTAAGTACTTCCTGGTATGGTTACTGTACTGGTAACTCCCCAAAGTATCTGGATTGTGGTGAGGGAACAGAGAAAAAAGCTCATTTAGGACCTGCACTTACGAAGGGCGGAGGCAGCTGTATATCAGGAAGTAAACCTTCTGAGAATAAAAACAGCTGGAGCTTGTTAAGGGAATTAAACAGGGGAATGGATAATGTACTGGGAACTCCTCAGAAGAATCTGATTTGTGGTGAGGGGAGAGAGATGAAAGCTCATTTAGGAACGACATGAACATGCTGCGTAGGTAGCTGTTTATCAGTAAATATCTCCACAGAGATTAAGAAAAGCAGTAGCTTAATAAATTAATTAATTCCTGGTATGGTTACTGTACTGGTAACTCCCCAAAAGAATCTGGATTGTGGTGAGGGAACAGAGAAAAAAGTTCATTTAGGACCTGAAATTACGAAGGGGGTAGGCAGCTGTATATCAGGGAGTAAACCTTCAGAGTAAAAAGAGCTGGAGCTTGTTAAGGTAATTACACAGGGGAAAGGATAATGTACTGGGAACTCCTGAGAAGAATCTGATTTTTGGTGAGGGGAGAGAGATAACAGCTCATTTAGGAACGACATGAACATGCTGCATAGGTAGCTGTTTATCAGTGAATATCTCCACTGAGATTAAGAAAAGCAGTAGCTTAATAAATTAAGTACTTCCTGGTATGGTTACTGTACTGGTAACTCCCCAAAAGAATCTGGATTGTGGTGAGGTAACAGAGAAAAAAGCTCATTTAGGACCTGCACTTACGAAGGAGGTAGGCAACTGTATATCAGGGAGTAAACCTTCTGAGAATAAAAACAGCTGGGGCTTGTTAAGGTAATTACACAGGAGAAAGGGTAATGTACTGGGAACTCCTCAGAAGAATCTGATTTGTCGTGAGGGGAGAGAGATAAAAGCTCATTTAGGAACGACATGAACATGATGCGTAGGTAGCTGTTTTTCAGTAAATATCTCCACTGAGATTAAGAAAAGCAGTAGCTTAATAAATTAAGTACTTCCTGGTATGGTTACTGTACTGGTAACTCCCCAAAAGAATCTGGATTGTGGTGAGGGAACAGAGAAAAAAGCTCATTTAGGACGTGCACTTACGAAGTGGGTAGGGAGCTGTATATCAGGGAGTAAACCTTCTGAGAATAAAAACAGCTGCAGCTTATAAATGTAATTACACAGGGGAAAGGATAATGTACTGGGAACTCCTCAGAAGAATCTTATTTGTGGTGAGGGGAGAGAGATAAAAGCTCATTTAGGAACGACATGAACATGCTGCGTAGGTAGCTATTTATCAGTAAATATCTCCACTGAGATTAAGAAAAGCAGTAACTTAATAAATTAAGTACTTCCTGGTATGGTTACTGTACTGGTAACTCCCCAAAAGAATCTGGATTGTGGTGAGGGAACAGAGAAAAAAGCTGATTTAGGACCTGCACTTACGAAGGGTTAGGCAGCTGTATATCAGGGAGTAAACCTTCTGAGAATAAAAACAGCTGGAGCTTGTTAAGGTAATTACACCGGGGAAAGGATAAAGTACTGGGAACTCCTCAGAAGAATCTGATGTGTGGTGAGGCGAGAGAGATAAAAGCTCATTTAGGAACGACATGAACATGCTGCTTACGTAGCTGTTTATCAGTAAATATCTCCACTGAGATTAAGAAAAGCAGTAGCTTAATAAATTAAGTACTTCCTGGTATGGATACTGTACTGTTAACTCCCCAAAAGAATCTGGATTGTGGTGAGGAAACAGAGAAAAAAGCTCATTTAGGAACGACTAGCACATGCTGTGTAGGTAGCTGTTTATCAGTAAAGATCTCCACTGAGATTAAGAAAAGCAGTAGCTTAATAAATTAAGTACTTCCTGGTATGGTTACTGTACTGGTAACTCCCAAAAGAATCTGGATTGTGGTGAGGGAACAGAGAAAAAAGCTCATTTAGGACCTCCACTTACGAGGGGGTAGGCCGCTGTATATCAGGGAGTAAACCTTCTGGGAATAAAAACAGCTGGAGCTTGTTAAGGTAATAACACAGGGGAAAGGATAATGTACTTGGACCTCCTCAGAAGAATCTGATTTGTGGTGAGGGGAGAGATAAAAGCTCATTTAGGAACGACATGAACATGCTGCGTAGGTAGCTGTTTATCAGTAAATATCTCCACTGTGATTAAGAAAAGCAGTAGCTTAATAAATTAAGTACTTCCTGGTATGGTTACTGTACTGGTAATTCCCCAAAAGAATCTGGATTGTGGTGAGCTAACAGAGAAAAAAGCTCATTTAGGACCGGCACTTACGAAGGGGGTAGGCAGCTGTATATCAGGGATTAAACCTTCTGAGAATAAAAACAGCTGGAACTTGTTAAGGTAATTACACAGGGGAAAGGATAATGTACTGGGAACTCCTCAGAAGAATCTGATTTGTGGTGAGTTGAGAGAGATATAAGCTCATTTAGGAACGACATGAACATGCTGTGTATGTATCTGTTTATCAGTAAATATCTCCACTGACATTAAGAAAAGCAGTAGCGTAATAAATTAAGTACTTCCTGGTATGGTTACTGTACTGGTAACCCCCCAATAGAATCTGGATTGTGGTGAGGGAACAGAGAAAAAAGCTCATTTAGGAACTACACTTACGAAGGGGGTAGGCAGCTATATATCAGGGAGTAAACCTTCTGAGAATAAAAACAGCTGGAGCTTGTTAAGGTAATTACACAGGGGAAAGGATAAAGTACTGGGAACTCCTCAGAAGAATCTGATTTGTGGTGAAGGGAGAGAGATAAAAGCTCATTTAGGAACGACATGAACATGCTGCGTAGGTAGCTGTTTATCAGTAAATATCTCCACTGAGATTAAGAAAAGCAGTAGCTTAATAAATTAAGTACTTCCTGGTATGGTTACTGTACTGGAAACTCCGCAAAAGAATCTGGATTGTGGTTAGGGAACAGAGAAAAAAGCTCATTTAGGACCTGCACTTACGAAGGGGGTAGGCAGCTGTATATCAGGGAGTAAACCTTCTGAGAATAAAAACAGCTGGAGCTTGTTAAGGTAATTACACAGGGGAAAGGATAATGTACTGGGAACTCCTCAGAAGAATCTGATTTGTGGTGAGGGGAGAGAGATAATAGCTCATTTAGGAACGACATGAACGTGCTGCGTAGGTAGCTGTTTATCAGTAAATATCTCCACTGAGATTAAGAAAAGCAGTAGCTTAATAAATTAAGTACTTCCTGGTATGGTTACTGTACTGGTAACTCCCCAAAAGAACCTGGATTGTGGTGAGGGAACAGAGAAAAAAGCTCATTTATTACCTGCACTTACGAAGGGGGTAGGCAGCTGTATGTCAGGGATTAAACCTTCTGAGAATAAAAACAGCTGGAGCTTGTTAAGGTAATTACACAGGAGAAAGGATAATGTACTGGGAACTCCTCAGAAGAATCTGATTTGTGGTGAGTTGAGAGAGATAAAAGCTCATTTAGGAACGACATGAATATTCTGCATACGTAGCTGTTTATCAATAAATATCTCCACTGAGATTAAGAAAAGGTGTAGCTTAATAAATTAAGTACTTCCTGGTATGGATACTGTACTGGTAACTCCCCAAAAGAATCTGGATTGTGGTGAGGAAACAGAGAAAAAAGCTCATTTAGGAACGACTAGAACATGCTGCGTAGGTAGCTGTTTATCAGTAAATATCTCCACTGAGATTAAGAAAAGCAGTAGCTTAATAAATCAAGTACTTCCTGGCATGGTTACTCTACTGGTAACTCCCAAAAGAATCTGGATTGTGGTGAGGAAACAGAGAAAAAAGGTCATTTAGGACCTGCACTTACGAAGGGGGTAGGCAGCTGTATATCAGGGAGTAAACCTTCTGAGAATAAAAACAGCTGGAGCAAGTTAAGGTAATTACACAGGGGAAAGGATAATGTAATGGGAACTCCTCAGAAGAATCTGATTTGTGGTGAGGGGAGAGAGACAAAAGCTCATTTAGGAACGACATGAACATGCTGCGTAGGTAGCTGTTTATCAGTAAATATCTCCACTGAGATTAAGAAAAGCAGTAGCTTAATAAATTAGGTACTTCCTGGTATGGTTACTGTACTGGTAACTCCCCAAATTATCTGGATTGTGGTGAGGGAACAGAGAAAAAAGCTGATTTAGGACCTGCACTTACGAAGGGCGGAGGCAGCTGTATATCAGGAAGTAAACGTTCTGAGAAGAAAAACAGCTGGAGCTTGTTAAGGTAATTAAACAGGGGAAAGGATAATGTACTGGGAACTCCTCAGAAGAATCTGATTTTTGGTGAGGGGAGAGAGATAAAAGCTCATTTAGGAACGACATGAACATGCTGCGTAGGTAGCTGTGTATCAGTGAATATCTCCACTGAGATTAAGAAAAGCAGTAGCTTAATAAATTAAGTACTTCCTGGTATGGTTACTGTACTGGTAACTCCCCAAAAGAATCTGGATTGTGGTGAGGGAACAGAGAAAAAAGCTCATTTAGGACCTGCACTTACGAAGGAGGTAGGCAACTGTATATCAGGGAGTAAACCTTCAGAGAATAAAAACAGCTGGAGCTTGTTAAGGTAATTACACAGGGGAAAGGTTAATGTACTGGGAACTCCTCAGAAGAATCTGATTTGTCGTGAGGGGAGAGAGATAAAAGCTCATTTAGGAACGACATGAACATGCTGCGTACGTAGCTGTTTATCAGTAAATATCTCCACTGAGATTAAGAAAAGCAGTAGCTTAATAAATTAAGTACTTCCTGGTATGGTTACTGTACTGGTAACTCCCCAACAGAATCTGGATTGTGGTGAGGGAACAGAGAAAAAAGCTCATTTAGGACCTGCACTTACGAAGGGGGTAGGCAGCTGTATATCAGAGAGGAAACCTTCTGAGAATAAAAACAGCTGGAGCTTGTTAAGGTAATTACACAGGGGAAAGGATAATGTACTGGGAACTCCTCAGAAGAATCTGATTTGTGGTGAGGGGAGAGAGATAAAAGCTCATTTAGGAACGACATGAACATGCTGCGTAGGTAGCTGTTTATCAGTAAATATCTCCACTGAGATTAAGAAAAGCAGTAGCTTAATAAATTAAGTACTTCCTGCTATGGTTACTGTACTGGTAACTCCCCAAAAGAATCTGAATTGTGGTGAGGGAAGAGAGAAAAAAGCTCATTTAAGACCTGCACTTACGAAGGGGGTAGGCATCTGTATATCATTGAGTAAACCTTCTGACAATAAAAACAGCTGGATCTTGTTAAGGTAATTACACAGGGGAAAGGATAATGTACTGGGAACTCCTCAGAAGAATCTGATTTGTGGTGAGGGGAGAGAGAGAAAAGCTCATTTAGGAATGACATGTACATGCTGCGTAGGTAGCTGTTTATCAGTAAATAAATCCACTGAGATTATGAAAAGCAGTAGCTTAATAAATTACTTCCTGGTATGGTTACTGTACTGGTAACTCCCCAAAAGAATCTGGATTGTGGTGAGGGAACAGAGAAAAATGCTCATTTAGGACCTTCACTTCCGAAGGGGGTAGGCAGCTGTATATCAGGGAGTAAACCTTCTCAGAATAAAAACAGCTGGAGCTTGTTAAGGTAATTACACAGGGGAAAGGATAATGTACTGGGAACTCCTCAGAAGAATCTGATTTGTGGTGAGGGGAGAGAGATAAAAGCTCATTTAGGAACGACATGAACATGCTGCGTAGGTAGCTGTTTATCAGTAAATATCTCCACTGAGTTTAAGAAAAGCAGTAGCTTAATAAATTAAGAATTTCCTGGTATGGGTACTGTACTAGTAACTCCCCAAAAGAATCTGGATTGTGGTGAGGGAACAGAGAAAAAAGCTCATTTAGGACCTGAACTTACGAAGGGGGTAGGCAGCTGTACATCAGGGAGTAAACCTTCTGGGAATAAAAACAGCTGTAGCTTGTTAAGGTAATTACACAGGGGAAAGCATAATGTACTGGGAACTCATCAGAAGAATCTGATTTGTGGTGAGGGGAGAGAGATAAAAGCTCATTTAGGAAAGACATGAACATGCTGCGTAGGTAGCTGTTTATCAGTAAATATCTCCACTGTGATTAAGAAAAGCAGTAGCTTAATAAATTAAGTACTTCCTGGTATGGTTACTGTACTGGTAACTCCCCAAAAGAATCTGGATTGTGGTGAGGGAACAAGGAAAAAGCTCATTTAGTACCGGCACTTACGAAGGGGGTAGGCAGCTGCATATCAGGGAGTAAACCTTCTGAGAATAAAAACAGCTGGAACTTGTTAAGGTAATTACACAGGGGAAAGGATAATGTACTGGGAACTCCTCAGAAGAATCTGATTTGTGGTGAGTTGAGAGAGATATAAGCTCATTTAGGAACGACATGAACATGCTGTGTACGTAGCTGTTTATCAGTAAATATCTCCACTGACATTAAGAAAAGCAGTAGCTTAATAAATTAAGTACTTCCTGGTATGGTTACTGTACTGGTAACTCCCCAATAGAATCTGGATTGTGGTGAGGGAACAGAGAAAAAAGCTCATTTAGGAACTACACTTACGAAGGGGGTAGGCAGCTATATATCAGGGAGTAAACCTTCTGAGAATAAAAACAGCTGGAGCTTGTTAAGGTAATTACACAGGGGAAAGGATAAAGTACTGGGAACTCCTCAGAAGAATCTGATTTGTGGTGAAGGGAGAGAGATAAAAGCTCATTTAGGAACGACATGAACATGCTGCGTAGGTAGCTGTTTATCAGTAAATATCTCCACTGAGATTAAGAAAAGCAGTAGCTTAATAAATTAAGTACTTCCTGGTATGGTTACTGTACTGGTAACTCCCCAAAAGAATCTGGATTGTGGTTAGGGAACAGAGAAAAAGCTCATTTAGGACCTGCACTTACGAAGGGGGTAGGAAGCTGTATATCAGGGAGTAAACCTTCTGAGAATAAAAACAGCTGGAGCTTGTTAAGGTAATTACACAGGGGAAAGGATAATGTACTGGGAACTCCTCAGAAGAATCTGATTTGTGGTGAGGGGAGAGAGATAAGAGCTCATTTAGGACCGACATGAACGTGCTGCGTAGGTAGCTGTTTGTCAGTAAATATCTCCACTGAGATTAAGAAAAGCAGTAGCTTAATAAATTAAGTACTTCCTGGTATGGTTACTGTACTGGTAACTCCCCAAAAGAACCTGGATTGTGGTGAGGGAACAGAGAAAAAAGCTCATTTATTACCTGCACTTACGAAGGGGGTAGGCAGCTGTATGTCAGGGATTAAACCTTCTGAGAATAAAAACAGCTGGAGCTTGTTAAGGTAATTACACAGGGGAAAGGATAATGTACTGGGAACTCTTCAGAAGAATCTGATTTTTGGTGAGGGGAGAGAGATAAAAGCTCATTTAGGAACGACATGAACATGCTGCGTAGGTAGCTGTTTATCAGTAAATATCTCCGCTGAGATTAAGAAAAGCAGTAGCTTAATAAATTAAGTACTTCCTGGTATGGTTACTGTACTAGTAACTCCCCAAAAGAATCTGGATTGTGGTGAGGGAACAGAGAAAAAAGCTCATTTAGGACCTGCACTTACGAAGGGGGTAGGCACCTGTATATCAGGGAGTAAACCTTCTGAGAATAAAAACAGCTGGAGCTTGTTAAGGTAATTACACAGGTGAAAGGATAATGTACTGGGAACTCCTCAGAAGAATCTGATTTGTGGTGAGTTGAGAGAGATAAAAGCTCATTTAGGAACGACATGAATATTCTGCATACGTAGCTGTTTATCAATAAATATCTCCACTGAGATTAAGAAAAGGAGTAGCTTAATAAATTAAGTACTTCCTGGTATGGATACTGTACTGGTAACTCCCCAAAAGAATCTGGGTTGTGGTGAGGAAACAGAGAAAAAAGCTCATTTAGGAACGATTAGAACATGCTGCGTAGGTAGCTGTTTATCAGTAAATATCTCCACTGAGATTAAGAAAAGCAGTAGCTTAATAAATCAAGTACTTCCTGGCATGGTTACTCTACTGGTAACTCCCCAAAAGAATCTGGATTGTGGTGAGGGAACAGAGAAAAAAGGTCATTTAGAACCTGCACTTACGAAGGGGGTAGGCAGCTGTATATCAGGGAGTAAACCTTCTGAGAATAAAAACAGCTGGAGCATGTTAAGGTAATTACACAGGGGAAAGGATAATGTAATGGGAACTCCTCAGAAGAATCTGATTTGTGGTGAGGGGAGAGAGATAAAAGCTCATTTAGGAACGACATGAACATGCTGCGTAGGTAGCTGTTTATCAGTAAATATCTCCACTGAGATTAAGAAAAGCAGTAGCTTAATAAATTAAGTACTTCCTGGTATGGTTACTGTACTGGTAACTCCCCAAATTATCTGGATTGTGTTGAGGGAACAGAGAAAAAAGCTGATTTAGGACCTGCACTTAGAAGGGCGGAGGCAGCTGTATATCAGGAAGTAAACGTTCTGAGAAGAAAAACAGCTGGAGCTTGTTAAGGTAATTAAACAGGGGAAAGGGTAATGTACTGGGAACTCCTCAGAAGAATCTGATTTGTGGTGAGGGGAGAGAGATAAAAGCTCATTTAGGAACGACATGAACATGCTGCGTAGGTAGCTGTTTATCAGTAAATATCTCCACTGAGATTAAGAAAAGCAGTAGCTTAATAAATTAAGTACTTCCTGCTATGGTTACTGTACTGGTAACTCCCCAAAAGAATCTGAATTGTGGTGAGGGAAGAGAGAAAAAAGCTCATTTAAGACCTGCACTTACGAAGGGGGTAGGTATCTGTATATCAGGGAGTAAACCTTCTGAGAATAAAAACAGCTGGATCTTGTTAAGGTAATTACACAGGGGAAAGGATAATGTACTGGGAACTCCTCAGAAGAATCTGATTTGTGGTGAGGGGAGAGAGATAAAAGCTCATTTAGGAATGACATGTACATGCTGCGTAGGTAGGTGTTTATCAGTAAATAAATCCACTGAGATTATGAAAAGCAGTAGCTTAATAAATTACTTCCTGGTATGGTTACTGTACTGGTAACTCCCCAAAAGAATCTGGATTGTGGTGAGGGAACAGAGAAAAAAGCTCATTTAGGACCTTCACTTCCGAAGGGGGTAGGCAGCTGTACATCAGGGAGTAAACCTTCTGGGAATAAAAACAGCTGTAGCTTGTTAAGGTAATTACACAGGGGAAAGCATAATGTACTGGGAACTCCTCAGAAGAATCTGATTTGTGGTGAGGGGAGAGAGATAAAAGCTCATTTAGGAACGACATGAACATGCTGCGTAGGTAGCTGTTTATCAGTAAATATCTCCACTGTGATTAAGAAAAGCAGTAGCTTAATAAATTAAGTACTTCCTGGTATGGTTACTGTACTGGTAACTCCCCAAAAGAATCTGGATTGTGGTGAGGGAACAGAGAAAAAAGCTCATTTAGGACCGGCACTTACGAAGGGGGTAGGCAGCTGTATATCAGGGAGTAAACCTTCTGAGAATAAAAACAGCTGGAACTTGTTAAGGTAATTACACAGGGGAAAGGATAATGTACTGGGAACTCATCAGAAGAATCTGATTTGTGGTGAGTTGAGAGAGATATAAGCTCATTTAGGAACGACATGAACATGCTGTGTACGTAGCTGTTTATCAGTAAATATCTCCACTGACATTAAGAAAAGCAGTAGCTTAATAAATTAAGTACTTCATGGTATGGTTACTGTACTGGTAACTCCCCAATAGAATCTGGATTGTGGTGAGGGAACAGAGAAAAAAGCTCATTTACGAACTACACTTACGAAGTGGTAGGCAGCTATATATCAGGGAGTAAACCTTCTGAGAATAAAAACAGCTGGAGCTTGTTAAGGTAATTACACAGGGGAAAGGATAAAGTACTGGGAACTCCTCAGAAGGATCTGATTTGTGGTGAAGGGAGAGAGATAAAAGCTCATTTAGGAACGACATGAACATCCTGCGTAGGTAGCTGTTTATCAGTAAATATCTCCACTGAGATTAAGAAAAGCAGTAGCTTAATAAATTAAGTACTTCCTGGTAAGGTTACTGTACTGGTAACTCCCCAAAAGAATCTGGATTGTGGTTAGGGAACAGAGAAAAAAGCTCATTTAGGACCTGCACTTACGAAGGGGGTAGGAAGCTGTATATCAGGGAGTAAACCTTCTGAGAATAAAAACAGCTGGAGCTTGTTAAGGTAATTACACAGGGGAAAGGATAATGTACTGGGAACTCCTCAGAAGAATCTGATTTGTGGTGAGGGGAGAGAGATAAGAGCTCATTTAGGACCGACAAGAACGTGCTGCGTAGGTAGCTGTTTATCAGTAAATATCTCCACTGAGATTAAGAAAAGCAGTAGCTTAATAAATTAAGTACTTCCTGGTATGGTTACTGTACTGGTAACTCCCCAAAAGAACCTGGATTGTGGTGAGGGAACAGAGAAAAAAGCTCATTTATTACCTGCACTTACGAAGGGGGTAGGCAGCTGTATGTCAGGGATTAAACCTTCTGAGAATAAAAACAGCTGGAGCTTGTTAAGGTAATTACACAGGGGAAAGGATAATGTACTGGGAACTCTTCAGAAGAATCTGATTTTTGGTGAGGGGAGAGAGATAAAAGCTCATTTAGGAACGACATGAACATGCTGCGTAGGTAGCTGTTTATCAGTAAATATCTCCGCTGAGATTAAGAAAAGCAGTAGCTTAATGAATTAAGTACTTCCTGGTATGGTTACTGTACTGGAAACTCCCCAAAAGAATCTGGATTGTGGTAAGGGAACAGAGAAAAAAGCTCATTTAGGACCTGCACTTACGAAGGGGGTAGGCAGCTGTATATCAGGGAGTAAACCTTCTGAGAATAAAAACAGCTGGAGCTTGTTAAGGTAATTACACAGGAGAAAGGATAATGTACTGGGAACTCCTCAGAAGAATCTGATTTTTGGTGAGGGGAGAGAGATAAAAGCTCATTTAGGAACGACATGAACATGCTGCGTAGGTAGCTGTGTATCAGTGAAAATCTCCACTGAGATTAAGAAAAGCAGTAGCTTAATAAATTAAGTACTTCCTGGTATGGTTACTGTACTGGTAACTCCCCAAAAGAATCTGGAAATGTGGTGAGGGAACAGAGAAAAAAGCTCAATTAGGACCTGCACTTACGAAGGAGGTAGGCAACTGTATATCAGGGAGTAAACCTTCAGAGAATAAAAACAGCTGGAGCTTGTTAAGGTAATTACACAGGGGAAAGGTTAATGTACTGGGAACTCCTCAGAAGAATCTGATTTGTCGTGAGGGGAGAGAGATAAAAGCTCATTTAGGAACGACATGAACATGCTGCGTACGTAGCTGTTTATCAGTAAATATCTCCACTGAGATTAAGAAAAGCAGTAGCTTAATAAATTAAGTACTTCCTGGTATGGTTACTGTACTGGTAACTCCCCAAAAGAATCTGGATTGTGGTGAGGGAACAGAGAAAAAAGCTCATTTAAGACCTGCACTTACGAAGGGGGTAGGCAGCTGTATATCAGGGAGGAAACCTTCTGAGAATAAAAACAGCTGGAGCTTGTTAAGGTAATTACACAGGGGAAAGGATAATGTACTGGGAACTCCTCAGAAGAATCTGATTTGTGGTGAGGGGAGAGAGATAAAAGCTCATTTAGGAACGACATGAACATGCTGCGTAGGTAGCTGTTTATCAGTAAATATCTCCACTGAGATTAAGAAAAGCAGTAGCTTAATAAATTAAGTAATTCCTGCTATGGTTACTGTACTGGTAACTCCCCAAAAGAATCTGAATTGTGGTGAGGGAAGAGAGAAAAAAGCTCATTTAAGACCTGCACTTACGAAGGGGGTAGGCATCTGTATATCAGGGAGTAAACCTGAGAATAAAAACAGCTGGATCTTGTTAAGGTAATTACACAGGGGAAAGGATAATGTACTGGGAACTCCTCAGAAGAATCTGATTTGTGGTGAGGGGAGAGAGATAAAAGCTCATTTAGGAATGACATGTACATGCTGCGTAGGTAGCTGTTTATCAGTAAATAAATCCACTGAGATTATGAAAAGCAGTAGCTTAATAAATTACTTCCTGGTATGGTTACTGTACTGGTAACTCCCCAAAAGAATCTGGATTGTGGTGAGGGAACAGAGAAAAAAGCTCATTTAGGACCTTCACTTCCGAAGGGGGTAGACAGCTGTATATCAGGGAGTAAACCTTCTGAGAATAAAAACAGCTGGAGCTTGTTAAGGTAATTACACAGAGGAAAGGATAATGTACTGGGAACTCCTCAAAAGAATCTGATTTGTTTTGAGGGGAGAGAGATAAAAGCTCATTTAGGAACGACATGAACATGCTGCGTAGGTAGCTGTTTATCAGTAAATATCTCCCCTGAGATTAACAAAAGCAGTAGGTTAATAAATTAAGTACTTCCTGGTATGGTTACTGTACTTTTAACTCCCCAAAAGAATCTGGATTGTGGTGAGGGAACAGAGAAAAAAGCTCATTTAGGACCTGCACTTACGAAGGGGGTAGGCAGCTGTATATCAGGGAGTAAACCTTCAGAGAATAAAAACAGCTGGAGCTCGTTAAGGTAATTAAACAGGGGAAAGGATAATGTACTGGGAACTCCTCAGAAGAATCTGATTTGTCGTGAGGGGAGAGAGATAAAAGCTCATTTAGGAACGACATGAACATGCTGCGTACGTAGCTGTTTATCAGTAAATATCTCCACTGAGATTAAGAAAAGCAGTAGCTTAATAAATTAAGTACTTCCTGGTATGGTTACTGTACTGGTAACTCCCCAAAAGAATCTGGATTGTGGTGAGGGAACAGAGAAAAAAGCTCATTTAGGACCTGCACTTACGAAGGGGGTAGGCAGCTGTATATCAGGGAGGAAACCTTCTGAGAATAAAAACAGCTGGAGCTTGTTAAGGTAATTACACAGGGGAAAGGATAATGTACTGGGAACTCCTCAGAAGAATCTGATTTGTGGTGAGGGGAGAGAGATAAAAGCTCATTTAGGGACGACATGAACATGCTGCGTAGGTAGCTGTTTATCAGTAAATATCTCCACTGAGATTAAGAAAAGCAGTAGCGTAAGAAATTAAGTACTTCCTGCTATGGTTCCTGTACTGGTAACTCCCCAAAAGAATCTGAATTGTGGTGAGGGAAGAGAGAAAAAAGCTCATTTAAGACCTGCACTTACGAAGGGGGTAGGCATCTGTATATCAGGGAGTAAACCTGAGAATAAAAAAAGCTGGATCTTGTTAAGGTAATTACACAGGGGAAAGGATAATATACTGGGAACTCCTCAGAAGAATCTGATTTGTGGTGAGGGGAGAGAGATAAAAGCTCATTTAGGAATGACATGTACATGCTGCGTAGGTAGCTGTTTATCAGTAAATAAATCCACTGAGATTATGAAAAGCAGTAGCTTAATAAATTACTTCCTGGTATGGTTACTGTACTGGTAACTCCCCAAAAGAATCTGGATTGGGTGAGGGAACAGAGAAAAAAGCTCATTTAGGACCTTCACTTCCGAAGGGGGTAGACAGCTGTATATCAGGGAGTAAACCTTCTCAGAATAAAAACAGCTGGAGCTTGTTAAGGTAATTACACAGAGGAAAGGATAATGTACTGGGAACTCCTCAAAAGAATCTGATTTGTTTTGAGGGGAGAGAGATAAAAGCTCATTTAGGAACGACATGAACATGCTGCGTAGGTAGCTGTTTATCAGTAAATATCTCCCCTGAGATTAACAAAAGCAGTAGCTTAATAAATTAAGTACTTCCTGGTATGGTTACTGTACTTTTAACTCCCCAAAAGAATCTGGATTGTGGTGAGGGAACAGAGAAAAAAGCTCATTTAGGACCTGCACTTACGAAGGGGGTAGGCAGCTGTATATCAGGGAGTAAACCTTCTGAGAATAAAAACAGCTGGAGCTTGTTAAGGTAATTACACAAGGGAAAGGATAATGTACTGGGAACTCCTCAGAAGAATCTGATTTGTGGTGAGGGGAGAGAGATAGAAGGTCATTTAGGAACGACATGAACATGCTGAGTAGGTAGCTGTTTATCAGTAAATATCTCCACTGAGATTAAGAAAAGCAGTAGCTTAATAAATTAAGTACTTCCTGGTATGGATACTGTACTGGTAACTCCCCAAAAGAATCTGGATTGTTGTGAGGGAACAGAGAAAAAAGCTCATTTAGGACCTGCACTTACGAAGGGGGTAGGCAGCAGTATATCAGGGAGTAAACCTTCTGAGAATAAAAACAGCTGGAGCTTGTTAAGGTAATTACACAGGGGAAAGGATAATGTACTGGGAGCTCCTCAGAAGAATCTGATTTGTGGTGAGGGGAGAGAGATAAAAGCTCATTTAGGAACGACATGAACATGCTGCGTAGGTAGCTGTTTATCAGTAAATATCTCCACTGAGATTAAGAAAAGCAGTAGCTTAATAAATTAAGTACTTCCTGGTATGGTTACTGTACTGGTAACCCCCAAAAGAATCTGGATTGTGGTGAGGGAACAGAGAAAAAAGCTCATTTAAGACCTGCACTTACGAAGGGCGTAGGCCGCAGTATATCAGGGAGTAAACCTTCTGAGAATAAAAACAGCTGGAGCTTGTTAAGGTAATTACACAGGGGAAAGGATAATGTACTGGGAACTCCTCAGAAGAATCTGATTTGTGGTGAGGGGAGAGAGAAATAAACTCATTTAGGAACGACATGAACATGCTGCGTACGTAGCTGTTTATAAGTAAATATCTCCACTGAGATTAAGAAAAGCAGTAGCTTAATAAATTAAGTACTTCCTGGTATGGATACTGTACTGGTACCTCCACAAAAGAGTCTGGACTGTGGTGTGGGAACAGAGAAAAAAGCTCATTTAGGAACGACATGAACATGCTGCGTAGGTAGCTGTATATCAGTAAATATCTCCACTGAGATTAAGAAAAGCAGTAGCTTAATAAATTAAGTACTTCCTGGTATGGATACTGTACTGGTACCTCCCCAAAATAATTTGCATTGTGGTGAAGGAACAGGGAAAAAAGCTCATTTAGGAACGACATGAATATGCTGCGTAGGTAGCTGTTTATCAGTAAAGATCTCCACTGAGATTAAGAAAAGCAGTAGCTTAATAAATTAAGTACTTCCTGGTATGGTTACTGTACTGGTAACTCCCAAAAGAATCTGGATTGTGGTGAGGGAACAGAGAAAAAAGCTCATTTAGGACCTGCACTTAGGAAGGGGTTAGGCAGCTATATATCAGGGAGTAAACCTTCTGAGAATAAAAACAGCTGGAGCTTGTTAAGGTAATTACACAGGGGAAAGGATAATATACTGGGAACTCCTCAGAAGAATCTGCTTTGTGGTGAGGGGAGAGAGATAAAAGCTCATTTAGGAACGACATGAACATGCTGCATACGTAGCTGTTTATCAGTAAATATCTTCACTGAGATTAAGAAAAGCAGTAGCTTAATAAATTAAGTACTTCCTGCTATGGATACTGTACTGGTAACTCCCCAAAGGAATCTGGATTGTGGTGAGGGAACAGAGAAAAAAGCTCATTTAGGACCTGCACTTACGAAGGGGGTAGGCAGCTGTATATCAGGGAGTAAACCTTCTGAGAATAAAAACAGCTGGAGCTTGATAAGGTAATTACACAGGGGAAAGGATAATGTACTGGGAACTCCTCAGAAGAATCTGATTTGTATTGAGGGGAGAGAGAAAAAAGCTCATTTAGCAACGACATGAACATGCTGCATACGTAGCTGTTTATCAGTAAATATCTCCACTGAGATTAAGAAAAGCAGGAGCTTAATAAATTAAGTACTTCCTGGTATGGATACTGTACTGGTAACTCCCCAAAAGAATCTGGATTGTGGTGAGGGAACAGAGAAAAAAGCTCATTTATGACCTACACTTACGAAGGGGTTAGGCAGCTGTATATCAGGGAGTAAACCTTCTGAGAATAAAAACAGCTGGAGCTTGTTCAGGTAATTACACAGGGGAAAGTATAATGTACTGGGAACTACTCAGAAGAATCTGATTTGTGGTGAGGGGAGAGAGATAAAAGCTCATTTAGGAACGACATGAACATGCTGCATACGTAGCTGTTTATCAGTAAATATCTCCACTGAGATTAAGAAAAGCAGTAGCTTAATAAATTAAGTACTTCCTGGTATGGTTACTGTACTGGTAACTCCCCAACAGAATCTGGATTGTGGTGAGGGAACAGAGAAAAAAGCTCATTTAGGACCTGCACTTACGAAGGGGGTAGGCAGCTGTATATCAGGGAGTAAACCTTCTGAGAATAAAAACAGCTGGAGCTTGTTAAGGTAATTACACAGGGGAAAGGATAATGTACTGGGAACTCCTCAGAAGAATCTGATTTGTGGTGAGGGGAGAGAGAAATAAGCTCATTTAGGAACGACATGAACATGCTGCGTAGGTAGCTGTTTATCTGTAAATATCTCCACTGAGATTAAGAAAAGCAGTAGCTTAATAAATTAAGTACTTCCTGGTATGGTTACTGTACTGGTAACTCCCCAAAAGAATCTGGATTGTGGTGAGGGAACAGAGAAAAAAGCTCATATATCAGCTGCACTTACGAAGGGCGTAGGCAGCTGTATATCAGGGAGTATCGATACTGACAATAAAAACAGCTGGAGCTTGTTAAGATAATTACACAGGGGAAAGGATAATGTACTGGGAACTCCTCAGAAGAATCTGATTTGTGGTGAGGGGAGAGAGATAAAAGCTCATTTAGGAACGTCATGAACATGCTGCATACGTAGCTGTTTATCAGTAAATATCTCCACTGAGATTAAGAAAAGCAGTAGCTTAATAAATTAAGTACTTCCTGGTATGGATACTGTACTGGTACCTCCCCAAAAGAGTCTGGACTGTGGTGTGGGAACAGAGAAAAAAGCTCATTTAGGAACGACATGAACATGCTGCATAGGTAGCTGTATATCAGTAAATATCTCCAATGAGATTAAGAAAAGCAGTAGCTTAATAAATTAAGTACTTCCTGGTATGGTTACTGTACTGGTAACTCCAAAAAAGAATCTGGATTGTGGTGAGGAAACAGAGAAAAAAGCTCATTTAGGTACGATATGGACATGCTGCGTAGGTAGCTGTTTATGAGGAAATATCTCCACTGAGATTAAGAAAAGCAGTAGCTTAATAAATTAAGTACTTCCTGGTATGGTTACTGTACTGGTAACTCCCAAAAGAATGTGGATTGTGGTGAGGGAACAGAGAAAAAAGCTCATATATGAGCTGCACTTACGAAGGGCGTAGGCAGCTGTATATCAGGGAGTAAACCTTCTGAGAATAAAAACAGCTGGAGCTTGTTAAGGTAATTACACAGGGGAAAGGATAATGTACTGGAACTCCTCAGAAGAATCTGATTTGTGGTGAGGGGAGAGAGATAAAAGCTCATTTAGGAACGACATGAACATGCTGCGTACGTAGCTGTTTATCAGTAAATATCTCCACTGAGATTAAGAAAAGCAGTAGCTTAATAAATTAAGTACTTCCTGGTATGGTTACTGTACTGGTAACTCCCCAAAAGAATCTGGATTGTGGTGAGGGAACAGAGAAAAAAGCTCATTTAGGACCTGCACTTACGAAGGGGGTACGCAGCTGTATATCAGGGAGGAAACCTTCTGAGAATAAAAACAGCTGGAGCTTGTTAAGGTAATTACACAGGGGAAATGATAATGTACTGGGAGCTCCTCAGAAGAATCTGATTTGTGGTGAGGGAGAGAGATAAAAGCTCATTTAGGAACGACATGAACATGCTGCGTAGGTAGCTGTTTATCAGTAAATATCTCCACTGAGATTAAGAATAGCAGTAGCTTAATAAATTAAGTACTTCCTGGTATGGTTACTGTACTGGTAACTCCCCAAAAGAATCTGGATTGTGGTGAGGGAACAGAGAAAAAAGCTCATTTAGGACCTGCACTTACGAAGGAGGTAGGCAACTGTATATCAGGGAGTAAACCTTCAGAGAATAAAAACAGCTGGAGCTCGTTAAGGTAATTAAACAGGGGAAAGGATAATGTACTGGGAACTCCTCAGAAGAATCTGATTTGTCGTGAGGGGAGAGAGATAAAAGCTCATTTAGGAACGACATGAACATGCTGCGTACGTAGCTGTTTATCAGTAAATATCTCCACTGAGATTAAGAAAAGCAGTAGCTTAATAAATTAAGTACTTCCTGGTATGGTTACTGTACTGGTAACTCCCCAAAAGAATCTGGATTGTGGTGAGGGAACAGAGAAAAAAGGTCATTTAGGACCTGCCCTTACGAAGGGGGTAGGCAGCTGTATATCAGGGAGTAAACCTTCTGAGAATAAAAACAGCTGGAGCTTGTTAAGGTAATTACACAGGGGAAAGGATAATGTACTGGGAACTCCTCAGAAGAATCTGATTTGTGGTGAGGGGAGAGAGAAATAAACTCATTTAGGAACGACATGAACATGCTGCGTACGTAGCTGTTTATAAGTAAATATCTCCACTGAGATTAAGAAAAGCAGTAGCTTAATAAATTAAGTACTTCCTGCTATGGTTACTGTACTGGTAACTCCCCAAAAGAATCTGAATTGTGGTGAGGGAAGAGAGAAAAAGCTCATTTAAGACCTGCACTTACGAAGGGGGTAGGCATCTGTATATCAGGGAGTAAACCTGAGAATAAAAACAGCTGGATCTTGTTAAGGTAATTACACAGGGGAAAGGATAATGTACTGGGAACTCCTCAGAAGAATCTGATTTGTGGTGAGGGGAGAGAGATAAAAGCTCATTTAGGAATGACATGTACATGCTGCGTAGGTAGCTGTTTATCAGTAAATAAATCCACTGAGATTATGAAAAGCAGTAGCTTAATAAATTACTTCCTGGTATGGTTACTGTACTGGTAACTCCCCAAAAGAATCTGGATTGTGGTGAGGGAACAGAGAAAAAAGCTCATTTAGGACCTTCACTTCCGAAGGGGGTAGACAGCTGTATATCAGGGAGTAAACCTTCTGAGAATAAAAACAGCTGGAGCTTGTTAAGGTAATTACACAGAGGAAAGGATAATGTACTGGGAACTCCTCAAAGAATCTGATTTGTTTTGAGGGGAGAGAGATAAAAGCTCATTTAGGAACGACATGAACATGCTGCGTAGGTAGCTGTTTATCAGTAAATATCTCCCCTGAGATTAACAAAAGCAGTAGCTTAATAAATTAAGTACTTCCTGGTATGGTTACTGTACTTTTAACTCCCCAAAAGAATCTGGATTGTGGTGAGGGAACAGAGAAAAAAGCTCATTTAGGACCTGCACTTACGAAGGGGGTAGGCAGCTGTATATCAGGGAGTAAACCTTCTGAGAATAAAAACAGCTGGAGCTTGTTAAGGTAATTACACAAGGGAAAGGATAATGTACTGGGAACTCCTCAGAAGAATCTGATTTGTGGTGAGGGGAGAGAGATAGAAGGTCATTTAGGAACGACATGAACATGCTGAGTAGGTAGCTGTTTATCAGTAAATATCTCCACTGAGATTAAGAAAAGCAGTAGCTTAATAAATTAAGTACTTCCTGGTATGGATACTGTACTGGTAACTCCCCAAAAGAATCTGGATTGTTGTGAGGGAACAGAGAAAAAAGCTCATTTAGGACCTGCACTTACGAAGGGGGTAGGCAGCAGTATATCAGGGAGTAAACCTTCTGAGAATAAAAACAGCTGGAGCTTGTTAAGGTAATTACACAGGGGAAAGGATAATGTACTGGGAGCTCCTCAGAAGAATCTGATTTGTGGTGAGGGGAGAGAGATAAAAGCTCATTTAGGAACGACATGAACATGCTGCGTAGGTAGCTGTTTATCAGTAAATATCTCCACTGAGATTAAGAAAAGCAGTAGCTTAATAAATTAAGTACTTCCTGGTATGGTTACTGTACTGGTAACTCCCCAAAAGAATCTGGATTGTGGTGAGGGAACAGAGAAAAAAGCTCATTTAGGACCTGCACTTTCGAAGGGGGTAGGCAGCTGTATATCAGGGAGTAAACCTTCTGAGAATAAAAACAGCTGGAGCTCGTTAAGGTAATTAAACAGGGGAAAGGATAATGTACTGGGAACTCCTCAGAAGAATCTGATTTGTGGTGAGGGGAGAGAGATAAAAGCACATTTAGGAACGACATGAACATGCTGCGTAGGTAGCTGTTTATCAGTAAATATCTCCACTGAGATTAAGAAAAGCAGTAGCTTAATAAATTAAGTACTTCCTGGTATGGATACTGTACTGGTACGTCCACAAAAGAGTCTGGACTGTGGTGTGGGAACAGAGAAAAAAGCTCATTTAGGAACCTTCACATCCGAAGGGGTAGACAGCTGTATATCAGGGAGTAAACCTTCTGAGAATAAAAACAGCTGGAGCTTGTTAAGGTAATTACACAGAGGAAAGGATAATGTACTGGGAACTCCTCAAAGAATCTGATTTGTTTTGAGGGGAGAGAGATAAAAGCTCATTTAGGAACGACATGAACATGCTGCGTAGGTAGCTGTTTATCAGTAAATATCTCCCCTGAGATTAACAAAAGCAGTAGCTTAATAAATTAAGTACTTCCTGGTATGGTTACTGTACTTTTAACTCCCCAAAAGAATCTAGATTGTGGTGAGGGAACAGAGAAAAAAGCTCATTTAGGACCTGCACTTACGAAGGGGGTAGGCAGCTGTATATCAGGGAGTAAACCTTCTGAGAATAAAAACAGCTGGAGCTTGTTAAGGTAATTACACAAGGGAAAGGATAATGTACTGGGAACTCCTCAGAAGAATCTGATGTGTGGTGAGGGGAGAGAGATAGAAGGTCATTTAGGAACGACATGAACATGCTTAGTAGGTAGCTGTTTATCAGTAAATATCTCCACTGAGATTAAGAAAAGCAGTAGCTTAATAAATTAAGTACTTCCTGGTATGGATACTGTACTGGTAACTCCCCAAAAGAATCTGGATTGTTGTGAGGGAACAGAGAAAAAAGCTCATTTAGGACCTGCACTTACGCTGGGGGTAGGCAGCAGTATATCAGGGAGTAAACCTTCTGAGAATAAAAACAGCTGGAGCTTGTTAAGGTAATTACACAGGGGAAAGGATAATGTACTGGGAGCTCCTCAGAAGAATCTGATTTGTGGTGAGGGGAGAGAGATAAAAGCTCATTTAGGAACGACATGAACATGCTGCGTAGGTAGCTGTTTATCAGTAAATATCTCCACTGAGATTAAGAAAAGCAGTAGCTTAATAAATTAAGTACTTCCTGGTATGGTTACTGTACTGGTAACTCCCCAAAAGAATCTGGATTGTGGTGAGGGAACAGAGAAAAAAGCTCATTTAGGACCTGCACTTTCGAAGGGGGTAGGCAGCTGTATATCAGGGAGTAAACCTTCTGAGAATAAAAACAGCTGGAGCTCGTTAAGGTAATTAAACAGGGGAAAGGATAATGTACTGGGAACTCCTCAGAAGAATCTGATTTGTGGTGAAGGGAGAGAGATAAAAGCACATTTAGGAACGACATGAACATGCTGCGTAGGTAGCTGTTTATCAGTAAATATATCCACTGAGATTAAGAAAAGCAGTAGCTTAATAAATTAAGTACTTCCTGGTATGGTTACTGTACTGGTAACTCCCCAAAAGAATCTGGATTGTGGTGAGGGAACAGAGAAAAAAGGTCATTTAGGACCTGCCCTTACGAAGGGGGTAGGCAGCTGTATATCAGGGAGTAAACCTTCTGAGAATAAAAACAGCTGTAGGTTGTTAAGTTAATTACACAGGGGAAAGGATAATGTACTGGGAACTCCTCAGAAGAATCTGATTTGTGGTGAGTGGAGAGAGATAAAAGCTCATTAAAGAACGACATGAACATGCTGCGTAAGTAGCTGTTTATCAGTAAATATCTCCACTGAGATTAAGAAAAGCAGTAGCTTAATAAATTAAGTACTTCCTGGTATGGTTACTGTACTGGTAACTCCCCAAAAGAATCTGGATTGTGGTGAGGGAACAGAGAAAAAAGCTCATTTAAGACCAGCACTTACGAAGGGCGTAGGCCGCAGTATATCAGGGAGTAAACCTTCTGAGAATAAAAACAGCTGGAGCTTGTTAAGGTAATTACACAGGGGAAAGGATAATGTACTGGGAACTCCTCAGAAGAATCTGATTTGTGGTGAGGGGAGAGAGAAATAAACTCATTTAGGAACGACATGAACATGCTGCGTACGTAGCTGTTTATAAGTAAATATCTCCACTGAGATTAAGAAAAGCAGTAGCTTAATAAATTAAGTACTTCCTGCTATGGTTACTGTACTGGTAACTCCCCAAAAGAATCTGAATTGTGGTGAGGGAAGAGAGAAAAAAGCTCATTTAAGACCTGCACTTACGAAGGGGGTAGGCATCTGTATATCAGGGAGTAAACCTGAGAATAAAAACAGCTGGATCTTGTTAAGGTAATTACACAGGGGAAAGGATAATGTACTGGGAACTCCTCAGAAGAATCTGATTTGTGGTGAGGGGAGAGAGATAAAAGCTCATTTAGGAATGACATGTACATGCTGCGTAGGTAGCTGTTTATCAGTAAATAAATCCACTGAGATTATGAAAAGCAGTAGCTTAATAAATTACTTCCTGGTATGGTTACTGTACTGGTAACTCCCCAAAAGAATCTGGATTGTGGTGAGGGAACAGAGAAAAAAGCTCATTTAGGACCTTCACTTCCGAAGGGGGTAGACAGCTGTATATCAGGGAGTAAACCTTCTGAGAATAAAAACAGCTGGAGCTTGTTAAGGTAATTACACAGAGAAAGGATAATGTACTGGGAACTCCTCAGAAGAATCTGATTTGTGGTGAGTGGAGAGAGATAAAAGCTCATTAAAGAACGACATGAACATGCTGCGTAAGTAGCTGTTTATCAGTAAATATCTCCACTGAGATTAAGAAAAGCAGTAGCTTAATAAATTAAGTACTTCCTGGTATGGTTACTGTACTGGTAACTCCCCAAAAGAATCTGGATTGTGGTGAGGGAACAGAGAAAAAAGCTCATTTAAGACCTGCACTTACGAAGGGGGTAGGCAGCTGTATATCAGGGAGTAAACCTTCTGAGAATAAAAACAGCTGGAGCTTGTTAAGGTAATTACACAAGGGAAAGGATAATGTACTGGGAACTCCTCAGAAGAATCTGATTTGTGGTGAGGGGAGAGAGATAGAAGGTCATTTAGGAACGACATGAACATGCTGAGTAGGTAGCTGTTTATCAGTAAATATCTCCACTGAGATTAAGAAAAGCAGTAGGCTTAATAAATTAAGTACTTCCTGGTATGGATACTGTACTGGTAACTCCCCAAAAGAATCTGGATTGTTGTGAGGGAACAGAGAAAAAAGCTCATTAGGACCTGCACTTACGAAGGGGGTAGGCAGCAGTATATCAGGGAGTAAACCTTCTGAGAATAAAAACAGCTGGAGCTTGTTAAGGTAATTACACAGGGGAAAGGATAATGTACTGGGAGCTCCTCAGAAGAATCTGATTTGTGGTGAGGGGAGAGAGATAAAAGCTCATTTAGGAACGACATGAACATGCTGCGTAGGTAGCTGTTTATCAGTAAATATCTCCACTGAGATTAAGAAAAGCAGTAGCTTAATAAATTAAGTACTTCCTGGTATGGTTACTGTACTGGTAACTCCCAAAAGAATCTGGATTGTGGTGAGGGAACAGAGAAAAAAGCTCATTTAGGACCTGCACTTTCGAAGGGGGTAGGCAGCTGTATATCAGGGGAGTAAACCTTCTGAGAATAAAAAGAGCTGGAGCTCGTTAAGGTAATTAAACAGGGGAAAGGATAATGTACTGGGAACTCCTCAGAAGAATCTGATTTGTGGTGAGGGGAGAGAGATAAAAGCACATTTAGGAACGACATGAACATGCTGCGTAGGTAGCTGTTTATCAGTAAATATATCCACTGAGATTAAGAAAAGCAGTAGCTTAATAAATTAAGTACTTCCTGGTATGGTTACTGTACTGGTAACTCCAATAGAATCTGGATTGTGGTGAGGGAACAGAGAAAAAAGGTCATTTAGGACCTGCCCTTACGAAGGGGTAGGCAGCTGTATATCAGGGAGTAAACCTTCTGAGAATAAAAACAGCTGTAGGTTGTTAAGGTAATTACACAGGGAAAGGATAATTACT
>NW_025958479.1:0-78233 GCF_023159225.1 Perognathus longimembris pacificus | reverse complement strand
ATAAATGTGGAGAGAAGGGCAGTGAGCGCAGGAGCAAAGGTAAACAGCAGACAGACCTGAATCCTTATATTTACAAGGTCGACCTCAGAACTTTGTTCAGTTTGTCTCGGTGACGGATAATGGAAGGAAGGGCAGGCAACTGGTCGACTTCATTGAAATAAACAAATAAAAAATAAGATAAACTCTCAGGAATAGATAAATAATAACAAAAAAATTGTAAAGTGGAGAAAGCGAGAGCGCGCGAATGCACTCAAGCAAACAAATCAGCACAGCACGATGCGTATTTTTTTTATATTGACAAAATAAATCAAAATAAATCAAAAATAACAATAAGTGGAAAAGGCGAGAGTGTGCGAGCACACAGGAGCAAAGACAAGCAGCGCAGCTTGATGCGCAGCAAAAAAAATAATAAATAGACAACTGGTCGACCTCTTAGAAATAAAAACCCAAAGATGAGATAGACAAACAAACAAACACATAAATGTGGAGGAGAAGGGCAGTGCGCGCAGGAGCAAAGGTAAACAGCAGACAGACCTGAATCCTTATCTTTACAAGGTCGACCTCAGAACTTTGTTCAGTTTGTCTCGGTTGCGGATAATGGAAGGGAAGGGCAGGCAACTGGTCAACTTCATTTAAATAAACAAATAAAAAATAAGATAAACTCTCAGGAATAGATAAATAATAACAAAAAAATTGTAAAGTGGAGAAAGCGAGAGCGCGCGAATGCACTCAAGGAAACACAAACAGCACAGCACGATGCGTATTTTTTTTTAATTAACTAAATAAATCAAAAATAAAACAAAAATAAAAATAAGTGGAAAAGGCGAGAGTGCGAGAGCACACAGGAGCAAAGACAAGCAGCGCAGCTTGATGCGTAGTAAAAAAATAATAAATAGACAACTGGTCGACCTCATTAGAAATAAAAACACAAAAGATTAGATAGACAAACAAACAAACACATAAATGTGGAGAGAAGGGCAGTGCGCGCAGGAGCAAAGGTAAACAGCAGACAGACCTGAATCCTTATCTTTACAAGGTCGACCTCAGAACTTTGTTCAGTTTGTCTCGGTGACGGATAATGGAAGGAAGGGCAGGCAACTGGTCGACTTCATTTAAATAAACAAATAAAAAATAAGATAAACTCTCAGGAATAGATAAATGATAACAAAAAAATTGTAAAGTGGAGAAAGCGAGGAGCGCGCGAATGCACTCAAGCAAACACAAACAGCACAGCACGATGCGTATTTTTTTTATATTGACAAAATAAATCAAAAATAAATCAAAAATTACAATAAGTGGAAAAGGCGAGAGTGCGGGAGCACACAGGAGCAAAGACAAGCAGCGCAGCTTGATGCGTAGTAAAAAAAATAATAAATAGACAACTGGTCGACCTCATTAGAAATAAAAACCCAAAAGATTAGACAGACAAACAAACAAACACATAAATGTGGAGAGAAGGGCAGTGCGCGCAGGAGCAAAGGTAAACAGCAGACAGACCTGAATCCTTATCTTTACAAGGTCGACCTCAGAACTTTGTTCAGTTTGTCTCGGTGACGGATAATGGAAGGAAGGGCAGGCAACTGGTCGACTTCATTGAAATAAACAAATAAAATATAAGATAAACTCTAAGGAATAGATAAATAATAACAAAAAATTGTAAAGTGGAGAAAGCGAGAGCGCGCGAATGCACTCAAGCAAACACAAACAGCACAGCACGATGCGTATTTTTTTTAAATTGACAAAATAAATCAAAAATAAATCAAAAATAAAAATAAGTGGAAAAGGCGAGAGTGCGCGAGCACACAGGAGCAAAGACAAGCAGCGCAGCTTGATGCGTAGTAAAAAAAATAATAAATAGACAACTGGTCGACCTGATTAGAAATAAAAACCCAAAAGATTAGATAGACACACAAACAAACACATAAATGTGGAGAGAAGGGCAGTGCGCGCAGGAGCAAAGGTAAACAGCAGACAGACCTGAATCCTTATCTTTACAAGGTCGACCTCAGAACTTTGTTCAGTTTGTCTCGGTGACGGATAATGGAAGGAAGGGCAGGCAACTGGTCGACTTCATTTAAATAAACAAATAAAAAATAAGATAAACTCTCAGGAATAGATAAATAATAACAAAAAAATTGTAAAGTGGAGAAAGCGAGAGCGCGCCAATGCACTCAAGCAAACACAAACAGCACAGCACGATGCGTATTTTTTTAAATTGACAAAATAAATCAAAAATAAATCAAAAATAAAAATAAATGGAAAAGGCGAGGAGTGCGCGAGCACACAGGAGCAAAGACAAGCAGCGCAGCTTGATGCGTAGTAAAATAAATAATAAATAGACAACTGATCGACCTCATTAGAAATAAAAACCCAAAAGATTAGATAGACAAACAAACAAACACATAAATGTGAGAGATGGGCAGTGCGCGCAGAGCAAAGGTAAAAAGCAGACAGACCTGAATACTTATCTTTACAAGGTCGACCTCAGAACTTTGTTCAGTTTCTCTCGGTGAGGGATAATGGAAGGAATGGCAGGCAACTGGTCGACTTCATTTAAATAAACAAATAAAAAATAAGATAAACTCTCAGGAATAGATAAATAATAACCAAAAAATTGTAAAGTGGAGAAAGCGAGAGCGCGCGAATGCACTCAAGCAAACACAAACAGCAGAGCACGATGCGTAATTTTTTTTATATTGACAAAATAAATCAAAAATAAATCAAAAATAACAATAAGTGGAAAAAGCGAGGAGTGCGCGAGCACACAGGAGCAAAGACAAGCAGCGCAGCTTGATGCGTAGTAAAAAAAAATAATAAATAGACAACTGGTCGACCTCATTAGAAATAAAAACCCAAAAGATTAGATAGACAAACAAACAAACACATAAATGTGGAGAGAAGGGCAGTGCGCGCAGGAGCAAAGGTAAACAGCAGACAGACCTGAATCCTTATCTTTACAAGGTCGACCTCAGAACTTTGTTCAGTTTGTCTCGGTGACGGATAATGGAAGGAAGGGCAGGAAACTGGTCGACTTCATTGAAATAAACAATAAAATATAAGATAAACTCTCAGGAATAGATAAATAATAACAAAAATTGTAAAGTGGAGAAAGCGAGGAGCGCGCGGAATGCACTCAAGCAAACACAAACAGCACAGCACGATGCGTATTTTTTATAAATTGACAAAATAAATCAAAAATAAATCAAAAATAAAAATAAGTGGAAAAAGGCGAGAGTGCGGCGAGCACACAGGAGCAAAGACAAGCAGCGCATCTTGATGCGTAGTAAAAAAAATAATAAATAGACAACTGGTCGACCTCATTAGAAATAAAACCCAAAAGATTAGATAGACAAACAAACAAACACATAAATGTGGAGAGAAAGGCAGTGCGCGCAGGAGCAAAGGTAAACAGCAGACAGACCTGATCCTTATCTTTACAAGGTCGACCTCAGAACTTTGTTCAGTTTGTCTCGGTGACGGATAATGGAAGGAAGGGCAGGCAACTGGTCGACTTCATTTAAATAAACAAATAAAAAATAAGATAAACACTCAGGAATAGATAAATAATAACAAAAAAATTGTAAAGTGGAGAAAGCGAGAGCGCGCGAATGCACTCAAGCAAACACAAACAGCACAGCACGATGCGTATTCTTTTTTAAATTGACAAAATGAATAAAAAATAAATCAATAATAAAAATAAGTGGAAAAGGCGAGAGTGCGCGAGCACACAGGAGCAAAGACAAGCAGCGCAGCTTGATGCGTAGTAAAGAAAATAATAAATAGACAACTGGTCGACCTCATTAGAAATAAAAACCCAAAAGATTAGATAGACAAACAAACAAACACATAAATGTGGAGAGAAGGGCAGTGCGCGCAGGAGCAAAGGTAAACAGCAGACAGACCTGAATACTTATCTTTACAAGGTCGACCTCAGAACTTTGTTCAGTTTGTCTCGGTGACGGATAATGGAAGGAAGGGCAGGCACCTGGTCGACTTCATTTAAATAAACAAATAAAAAAATAAGATAAACTCTCAGGAATAGATAAATAATAACCAAAAAATTGTAAAGTGGAGAAAGCGAGGAGCGCGCGAATGCACTCAAGCAAACACAAACAGCACAGCACGATGCGTATTTTTTTATATTGACAAAATAAATCAAAAATAAATCAAAAATAACAATAAGTGGAAAAGGCGAGAGTGCGCGCGCACACAGGAACAAAGACAAGCAGCGCAGCTTGATGCGTAGTACAAAAAATAATAAATAGACAACTGGTCGACCTCATTAGAAATAAAAACCCAAAAGATTAGACAGACAAACAAACAAACACATAAATGTGGAGAGAAGGGCAGTGCGCGCAGGAGCAAAGGTAAACAGCAGACAGACCTGAATCGTTATCTTTACAAGGTCGACCTCAGAACTTTGTTCAGTTTGTCTCGGTGACGGATAATGGAAGGAAGGGCAGGCAACTGGTCGACTTCATTTAAATAAACAAATAAAAAATAAGATAAACACTCAGGAATAGATAAATAATAACAAAAAAATTGTAAAGTGGAGAAAGCGAGAGCGCGCGAATGCACTCAAGCAAACACAAACAACACAGCACGATGCGTATTCTTTTTTAAATTGACAAAATAAATAACAAATAAATCAAAAATAAAAATAAGTGGAAAAGGCGAGAGTGCGCGAGCACACAGGAGCAAAGACAAGCAGCGCAGCTTGATGCGTAGTAAAGAAAATAATAAATAGACAACTGGTCGACCTCATTAGAAATAAAATCCCAAAAGATTAGATAGACAAACAAACAAACACATAAATGTGGAGAGAAGGGCAGTGCGCGCAGGAGCAAAGGTAAACAGCAGACAGACCTGAATCCTTATCTTTACAAGGTCGACCTCAGAACTTCGTTCTGTTTGTCTCGTTGACGGATAATGGAAGGAAGGGCAGGCAACTGGTCGACTTCATTTAAATAAACAAATAAAAAATAAGATAAACTCTCAGGAATAGATAAATAATAACCAAAAAATTGTAAAGTGGAGAAAGCGAGAGCGCGCGAATGCACTCAAGCAAACACAAACAGCAGAGCACGATGCGTATTTTTTTTATATTGACAAAATAAATCAAAAATAAATCAAAAATAACAATAAGTGGAAAAAGCGAGAGTGCGCGAGCACACAGGAGCAAAGACAAGCAGCGCAGCTTGATGCGTAGTAAAAAAAAATAATAAATAGACAACTGGTCGACCTCATTAGAAATAAAAACCCAAAAGATTAGATAGACAAACAAACAAACACATAAATGTGGAGAGAAGGGCAGTGCGCGCAGGAGCAAAGGTAAACAGCAGACAGACCTGAATCCTTATCTTTACAAGGTCGACCTCAGAACTTTGTTCAGTTTGTCTCGGTGACGGATAATGGAAGGAAGGGCAGGAAACTGGTCGACTTCATTGAAATAAACAAATAAAATATAAGATAAACTCTAAGGAATAGATAAATAATAACAAAAAATTGTAAAGTGGAGAAAGCGAGAGCGCGCGAATGCACTCAAGCAAACACAAACAGCACAGCACGATGCGTATTTTTTTTAAATTGACAAAATAAATCAAAAATAAATCAAAAATAAAAATAAGTGGAAAAGGCGAGAGTGCGCGAGCACACAGGAGCAAAGACAAGCAGCGCAGCTTGATGCGTAGTAAAAAAAATAATAAATAGACAACTGGTCGACCTGATTAGAAATAAAAACCCAAAAGATTAGATAGACAAACAAACAAACACATAAATGTGGAGAGAAGGGCAGTGCGCGCAGGAGCAAAGGTAAACAGCAGACAGACCTGAATCCTTATCTTTACAAGGTCGACCTCAGAACTTTGTTCAGTTTGTCTCGGTGACGGATAATGGAAGGAAGGGCAGGCAACTGGTCGACTTCATTTAAATAAACAAATAAAAAATAAGATAAACTCTCAGGAATAGATAAATAATAACAAAAAAATTGTAAAGTGGAGAAAGCGAGAGCGCGCCAATGCACTCAAGCAAACACAAACAGCACAGCACGATGCGTATTTTTTTAAATTGACAAAATAAATCAAAAATAAATCAAAAATAAAAATAAATGGAAAAGGCGAGAGTGCGCGAGCACACAGGAGCAAAGACAAGCAGCGCAGCTTGATGCGTAGTAAAATAAATAATAAATAGACAACTGATCGACCTCATTAGAAATAAAAACCCAAAAGATTAGATAGACAAACAAACAAACACATAAATGTGGAGAGATGGGCAGTGCGCGCAGGAGCAAAGGTAAAAAGCAGACAGACCTGAATACTTATCTTTACAAGGTCGACCTCAGAACTTTGTTCAGTTTCTCTCGGTGAGGGATAATGGAAGGAATGGCAGGCAACTGGTCGACTTCATTTAAATAAACAAATAAAAAATAAGATAAACTCTCAGGAATAGATAAATAATAACCAAAAAATTGTAAAGTGGAGAAAGCGAGAGCGCGCGAATGCACTCAAGCAAACACAAACAGCAGAGCACGATGCGTATTTTTTTTATATTGACAAAATAAATCAAAAATAAATCAAAAATAACAATAAGTGGAAAAAGCGAGAGTGCGCGAGCACACAGGAGCAAAGACAAGCAGCGCAGCTTGATGCGTAGTAAAAAAAAATAATAAATAGACAACTGGTCGACCTCATTAGAAATAAAAACCCAAAAGATTAGATAGACAAACAAACAAACACATAAATGTGGAGAGAAGGGCAGTGCGCGCAGGAGCAAAGGTAAACAGCAGACAGACCTGAATCCTTATCTTTACAAGGTCGACCTCAGAACTTTGTTCAGTTTGTCTCGGTGACGGATAATGGAAGGAAGGGCAGGAAACTGGTCGACTTCATTGAAATAAACAAATAAAATATAAGATAAACTCTCAGGAATAGATAAATAATAACAAAAAATTGTAAAGTGGAGAAAGCGAGAGCGCGCGAATGCACTCAAGCAAACACAAACAGCACAGCACGATGCGTATTTTTTTTAAATTGACAAAATAAATCAAAAATAAATCAAAAATAAAAATAAGTGGAAAAGGCGAGAGTGCGCGAGCACACAGGAGCAAAGACAAGCAGCGCAGCTTGATGCGTAGTAAAAAAAATAATAAATAGACAACTGGTCGACCTCATTAGAAATAAAAACCCAAAAGATTAGATAGACAAACAAACAAACACATAAATGTGGAGAGAAAGGCAGTGCGCGCAGGAGCAAAGGTAAACAGCAGACAGACCTGAATCCTTATCTTTACAAGGTCGACCTCAGAACTTTGTTCAGTTTGTCTCGGTGACGGATAATGGAAGGAAGGGCAGGCAACTGGTCGACTTCATTTAAATAAACAAATAAAAAATAAGATAAACACTCAGGAATAGATAAATAATAACAAAAAAATTGTAAAGTGGAGAAAGCGAGAGCGCGCGAATGCACTCAAGCAAACACAAACAGCACAGCACGATGCGTATTCTTTTTTAAATTGACAAAATGAATAAAAAATAAATCAATAATAAAAATAAGTGGAAAAGGCGAGAGTGCGCGAGCACACAGGAGCAAAGACAAGCAGCGCAGCTTGATGCGTAGTAAAGAAAATAATAAATAGACAACTGGTCGACCTCATTAGAAATAAAAACCCAAAAGATTAGATAGACAAACAAACAAACACATAAATGTGGAGAGAAGGGCAGTGCGCGCAGGAGCAAAGGTAAACAGCAGACAGACCTGAATACTTATCTTTACAAGGTCGACCTCAGAACTTTGTTCAGTTTGTCTCGGTGACGGATAATGGAAGGAAGGGCAGGCACCTGGTCGACTTCATTTAAATAAACAAATAAAAAATAAGATAAACTCTCAGGAATAGATAAATAATAACCAAAAAATTGTAAAGTGGAGAAAGCGAGAGCGCGCGAATGCACTCAAGCAAACACAAACAGCACAGCACGATGCGTATTTTTTTTATATTGACAAAATAAATCAAAAATAAATCAAAAATAACAATAAGTGGAAAAGGCGAGAGTGCGCGAGCACACAGGAACAAAGACAAGCAGCGCAGCTTGATGCGTAGTACAAAAAATAATAAATAGACAACTGGTCGACCTCATTAGAAATAAAAACCCAAAAGATTAGACAGACAAACAAACAAACACATAAATGTGGAGAGAAGGGCAGTGCGCGCAGGAGCAAAGGTAAACAGCAGACAGACCTGAATCGTTATCTTTACAAGGTCGACCTCAGAACTTTGTTCAGTTTGTCTCGGTGACGGATAATGGAAGGAAGGGCAGGCAACTGGTCGACTTCATTTAAATAAACAAATAAAAAATAAGATAAACACTCAGGAATAGATAAATAATAACAAAAAAATTGTAAAGTGGAGAAAGCGAGAGCGCGCGAATGCACTCAAGCAAACACAAACAACACAGCACGATGCGTATTCTTTTTTAAATTGACAAAATAAATAAAAAATAAATCAAAAATAAAAATAAGTGGAAAAGGCGAGAGTGCGCGAGCACACAGGAGCAAAGACAAGCAGCGCAGCTTGATGCGTAGTAAAGAAAATAATAAATAGACAACTGGTCGACCTCATTAGAAATAAAATCCCAAAAGATTAGATAGACAAACAAACAAACACATAAATGTGGAGAGAAGGGCAGTGCGCGCAGGAGCAAAGGTAAACAGCAGACAGACCTGAATCCTTATCTTTACAAGGTCGACCTCAGAACTTCGTTCTGTTTGTCTCGTTGACGGATAATGGAAGGAAGGGCAGGCAACTGGTCGACTTCATTTAAATAAACAAATAAAAAATAAGATAAACTCTCAGGAATAGATAAATAATAACCAAAAATTGTAAAGTGGAGAAAGCGAGAGCGCGCGAATGCACTCAAGCAAACACAAACAGCAGAGCACGATGCGTATTTTTTTTATATTGACAAAATAAATCAAAAATAAATCAAAAATAACAATAAGTGGAAAAAGCGAGAGTGCGCGAGCACACAGGAGCAAAGACAAGCAGCGCAGCTTGATGCGTAGTAAAAAAAAATAATAAATAGACAACTGGTCGACCTCATTAGAAATAAAAACCCAAAAGATTAGATAGACAAACAAACAAACACATAAATGTGGAGAGAAGGGCAGTGCGCGCAGGAGCAAAGGTAAACAGCAGACAGACCTGAATCCTTATCTTTACAAGGTCGACCTCAGAACTTTGTTCAGTTTGTCTCGGTGACGGATAATGGAAGGAAGGGCAGGAAACTGGTCGACTTCATTGAAATAAACAAATAAAATATAAGATAAACTCTCAGGAATAGATAAATAATAACAAAAAATTGTAAAGTGGAGAAAGCGAGAGCCCGCGAATGCACTCAAGCAAACACAAACAGCACAGCACGATGCGTATTTTTTTTAAATTGACAAAATAAATCAAAAATAAATCAAAAATAAAAATAAGTGGAAAAGGCGAGAGTGCGCGAGCACACAGGAGCAAAGACAAGCAGCGCATCTTGATGCGTAGTAAAAAAAATAATAAATAGACAACTGGTCGACCTCATTAGAAATAAAAACCCAAAAGATTAGATAGACAAACAAACAAACACATAAATGTGGAGAGAAAGGCAGTGCGCGCAGGAGCAAAGGTAAACAGCAGACAGACCTGAATCCTTATCTTTACAAGGTCGACCTCAGAACTTTGTTCACTTTGTCTCGGTGACGGATAATGGAAGGAAGGGCAGGCAACTGGTCGACTTCATTTAAATAAACAAATAAAAAATAAGGTAAACACTCAGGAATAGATAAATAATAACAAAAAAATTGTAAAGTGGAGAAAGCGAGAGCGCGCGAATGCACTCAAGCAAACACAAACAGCACAGCACGATGCGTATTCTTTTTTAAATTGACAAAATGAATAAAAAATAAATCAATAATAAAAATAAGTGGAAAAGGCGAGAGTGCGCGAGCACACAGGAGCAAAGACAAGCAGCGCAGCTTGATGCGTAGTAAAGAAAATAATAAATAGACAACTGGTCGACCTCATTAGAAATAAAAACCCAAATGATTAGATAGACAAACAAACAAACACATAAATGTGGAGAGAAGGGCAGTGCGCGCAGGAGCAAAGGTAAACAGCAGACAGACCTGAATACTTATCTTTACAAGGTCGACCTCAGAACTTTGTTCAGTTTGTCTCGGTGACGGATAATGGAAGGAAGGGCAGGCACCTGGTCGACTTCATTTAAATAAACAAATAAAAAATAAGATAAACTCTCAGGAATAGATAAATAATAACCAAAAAATTGTAAAGTGGAGAAAGCGAGAGCGCGCGAATGCACTCAAGCAAACACAAACAGCACAGCACGATGCGTATTTTTTTTATATTGACAAAATAAATCAAAAATAAATCAAAAATAACAATAAGTGGAAAAGGCGAGAGTGCGCGAGCACACAGGAACAAAGACAAGCAGCGCAGCTTGATGCGTAGTACAAAAAATAATAAATAGACAACTGGTCGACCTCATTAGAAATAAAAACCCAAAAGATTAGACAGACAAACAAACAAACACATAAATGTGGAGAGAAGGGCAGTGCGCGCAGGAGCAAAGGTAAACAGCAGACAGACCTGAATCGTTATCTTTACAAGGTCGACCTCAGAACTTTGTTCAGTTTGTCTCGGTGACGGATAATGGAAGGAAGGGCAGGCAACTGGTCGACTTCATTTAAATAAACAAATAAAAAATAAGATAAACACTCAGGAATAGATAAATAATAACAAAAAAATTGTAAAGTGGAGAAAGCGAGAGCGCGCGAATGCACTCAAGCAAACACAAACAACACAGCACGATGCGTATTCTTTTTTAAATTGACAAAATAAATAAAAAATAAATCAAAAATAAAAATAAGTGGAAAAGGCGAGAGTGCGCGAGCACACAGGAGCAAAGACAAGCAGCGCAGCTTGATGCGTAGTAAAGAAAATAATAAATAGACAACTGGTCGACCTCATTAGAAATAAAAACCCAAAAGATTAGATAGACAAACAAACAAACACATAAATGTGGAGAGAAGGGCAGTGCGCGCAGGAGCAAAGGTAAACAGCAGACAGACCTGAATCCTTATCTTTACAAGGTCGACCTCAGAACTTCGTTCTGTTTGTCTCGTTGACGGATAATGGAAGGAAGGGCAGGCAACTGGTCGACTTCATTTAAATAAACAAATAAATAATAAGATAAACTCTCAGGAATAGATAAATAATAACCAAAAAATTGTAAAGTGGAGAAAGCGAGAGCGCGCGAATGCACTCAAGCAAACACAAACAGCACAGCACGATGCGTATTTTTTTTTAAAATTGACAAAATAAATAAAAAATAAATCAAAAATAACAATAAGTGGAAAAGGCGAGAGTGCGCGAGCACACAGGAGCAAAGACAAGCAGCGCAGCTTGATGCGTAGTAAAAAAATAATAAATAGACAACTGGTCGACCTCATTAGAAATAAAAACCCAAAAGATTAGATAGACAAACAAACAAACACATAAATGTGGAGAGAAGGGCAGTGCGCGCAGGAGCAAAGGTAAACAGCAGACAGACCTGAATCCTTATCTTTACAAGGTCGACCTCAGATCTTTGTTCAGTTTGTCTCGGTGACGGATAATGGAAGGAAGGGCAGGCAACTGGTCGACTTCATTTAAATAAACAAATAAAAAATAAGATAAACTCTCAGGAATAGATAAATAATAACAAAAAAATTGTAAAGTGGAGAAAGCGAGAGCGCGCGAATGCACTCAAGCAAACACAAACAGCACAGCACGATGCGTATTTTTTTTTTAAATTGACAAAATAAATCAAAAATAAATCAAAAATAACAATAAGTGGAAAAGGCGAGAGTGTGCGAGCACACAGGATCAAAGACAAGCAGCGCAGCTTGATGCGTAGTAAAAAAAATAATAAATAGACAACTGGTCGACCTCATTAGAAATAAAAACCCAAAAGATTAGATAGACAAACAAACAAACACATAAATGTGGAGTGAAGGGCAGTGCGCGCAGGAGCAAAGGTAAACAGCAGACAGACCTGAATCCTTATCTTTACAAGGTCGACCTCAGAACTTTGTTCAGTTTGTCTCGGTGACGGATAATGGAAGGAAGGGCAGGCAACTGGTCGACTTCATTTAAATAAACAAATAAAAAATAAGATAAACTCTCAGGAATAGATAAATAATAACAAAAAAATTGTAAAGTGGAGAAAGCGAGAGCGCGCGAATGCACTCAAGCAAACAAAAACAGCACAGCTCGATGCGTATTTTTTTTAAATTGACAAAATAAATCAAAAATAAATCAAAAATAAAAATAAGTGGAAAAGGCGAGAGTGCGCGAGCACACAGGAGCAAAGACAAGCAGCGCAGCTTGATGCGTAGTAAAAAAAAAAAATAGACAACTGGTCGACCTCATTAGAAATAAAAACCCAAAAGATTAGATAGACAAACAAACAAACACATAAATGTGGAGAGATGGGCAGTGCGCGCAGGAGCAAAGGTAAACAGCAGACAGACCTGAATCCTTATCTTTACAAGGTCGACCTCAGAACTTTGTTCAGTTTGTCTCGGTGACGGATAATGGAAGGAAGGGCAGGCAACTGGTCGACTTCATTTAAATAAACAAATAAAAAATAAGATAAACTCTCAGGAATAGATAAATAATAACAAAAAAATTGTAAAGTGGAGAAAGCGAGAGCACGCGAATGCACTCAAGCAAACACAAACAGCACAGCACGATGCGTATTTTTTTATATTGACAAAATAAATAAAAAATAAATCAAAAATAACAATAAGTGGAAAAGGCGAGAGTGCGCGAGCACACAGGAGCAAAGACAAGCAGCGCAGCTTGATGCGTAGTAAAAAAAATAATAAATAGAAAACTGGACGACCTCATTAGAAATAAAAACCCAAAAGATTAGATAGACAAACAAACAAACACATAAATGTGGAGAGAAGGGCAGTGCGCGCAGGAGCAAAGGTAAACAGCAGACAAACCTGAATCCTTATCTTTACAAGGTCGACCTCAGAACTTTGTTCAGTTTGTCTCGGTGACGGATAATGGAAGGAAGGGCAGGCAACTGGTCGACTTCATTTAAATAAACAAATAAAAAATAAGATAAACTCTCAGGAATAGATAAATAATAACAAAAAAATTGTAAAGTGGAGAAAGCGAGAGCGCGCGAATGCACTCAAGCAAACACAAACAGCACAGCACGATGCGTATTCTTTTTTAAATTGACAAAATAAATAAAAAATAAATCAAAAATAAAAATAAGTGGAAAAGGCGAGAGTGCGCGAGCACACAGGAGCAAAGACAAGCAGCGCAGCTTGATGCGTAGTAAAGAAAATAATAAATAGACAACTGGTCGACCTCATTAGAAATAAAAACCCAAAAGATTAGATAGACAAACAAACAAACACATAAATGTGGAGAGAAGGGCAGTGCGCGCAGGAGCAAAGGTAAACAGCAGACAGACCTGAATCCTTATCTTTACAAGGTCGACCTCAGAACTTCGTTCAGTTTGTCTCGTTGACGGATAATGGAAGGAAGGGCAGGCAACTGGTCGACTTCATTTAAATAAACAAATAAATAATAAGATAAACTCTCAGGAATAGATAAATAATAACAAAAAAATTGTAAAGTGGAGAAAGCGAGAGCGCGCGAATGCACTCAAGCAAACACAAACAGCACAGCACGATGCGTATTTTTTTTTAAAATTGACAAAATAAATAAAAAATAAATCAAAAATAACAATAAGTGGAAAAGGCGAGAGTGTGCGAGCACACAGGATCAAAGACAAGCAGCGCAGCTTGATGCGTAGTAAAAAAAATAATAAATAGACAACTGGTCGACCTCATTAGAAATAAAAACCCAAAAGATTAGATAGACAAACAAACAAACACATAAATGTGGAGAGAAGGGCAGTGCGCGCAGGAGCAAAGGTAAACAGCAGACAGACCTGAATCCTTATCTTTACAAGGTCGACCTCAGAACTTTGTTCAGTTTGTCTCGGTGACGGATAATGGAAGGAAGGGCAGGCAACTGGTCGACTTCATTTAAATAAACAAATAAAAAATAAGATAAACTCTCGGGAATAGATAAATAATAACAAAAAAATTGTAAAGTGGAGAAAGCGAGAGCGCGCGAATGCACTCAAGCAAACAAAAACAGCACAGCTCGATGCGTATTTTTTTTAAATTGACAAAATAAATCAAAAATAAATCAAAAATAAAAATAAGTGGAAAAGGCGAGAGTGCGCGAGCACACAGGAGCAAAGACAAGCAGCGCAGCTTGATGCGTAGTAAAAAAAAAAAATAGACAACTGGTCGACCTCATTAGAAATAAAAACCCAAAAGATTAGATAGACAAACAAACAAACACATAAATGTGGAGAGATGGGCAGTGCGCGCAGGAGCAAAGGTAAACAGCAGACAGACCTGAATCCTTATCTTTACAAGGTCGACCTCAGAACTTTGTTCAGTTTGTCTCGGTGACGGATAATGGAAGGAAGGGCAGGCAACTGGTCGACTTCATTTAAATAAACAAATAAAAAATAAGATAAACTCTCAGGAATAGATAAATAATAACAAAAAAATTGTAAAGTGGAGAAAGCGAGAGCACGCGAATGCACTCAAGCAAACACAAACAGCACAGCACGATGCGTTTTTTTTTATATTGACAAAATAAATAAAAAATAAATCAAAAATAACAATAAGTGGAAAAGGCGAGAGTGCGCGAGCACACAGGAGCAAAGACAAGCAGCGCAGCTTGATGCGTAGTAAAAAAAATAATAAATAGAAAACTGGTCGACCTCATTAGAAATAAAAACCCAAAAGATTAGATAGACAAACAAACAAACACATAAATGTGGAGAGAAGGGCAGTGCGCGCAGGAGCAAAGGTAAACAGCAGACAAACCTGAATCCTTATCTTTACAAGGTCGACCTCAGAACTTTGTTCAGTTTGTCTCGGTGACGGATAATGGAAGGAAGGGCAGGCAACTGGTCGACTTCATTTAAATAAACAAATAAAAAATAAGATAAACTCTCAGGAATAGATAAATAATAACAAAAAAATTGTAAAATGCAGAAAGCGAGAGCGCGCGAATGCACTCAAGCAAACACAAACAGCACAGCACGATGCGTATTTTTTTTAAATTGACAAAATAAATAAAAAATAAATCAAAAATAAAAATAAGTGGAAAAGGCGAGAGTGCGCGAGCACACAGGAGCAAAGACAAGCAGCGCAGCTTGATGCGTAGTAAAGAAAATAATAAATAGACAACTGGTCGACCTCATTAGAAATAAAAACCCAAAAGATTAGATAGACAAACAAACAAACACATAAATGTGGAGAGAAGGGCAGTGAGCGCAGGAGCAAAGGTAAACAGCAGACAGACCTGAATCCTTATCTTTACAAGGTCGACCTCAGAACTTTGTTCAGTTTGTCTCGGTGACGGATAATGGAAGGAAGGGCAGGCAACTGGTCGACTTCATTGAAATAAACAAATAAAAAATAAGATAAACTCTCAGGAATAGATAAATAATAACAAAAAAATTGTAAAGTGGAGAAAGCGAGAGCGCGCGAATGCACTCAAGCAAACAAATCAGCACAGCACGATGCGTATTTTTTTTATATTGACAAAATAAATCAAAAATAAATCAAAATAACAATAAGTGGAAAAGGCGAGAGTGTGCGAGCACACAGGAGCAAAGACAAGCAGCGCAGCTTGATGCGCAGCAAAAAAAATAATAAATAGACAACTGGTCGACCTCATTAGAAATAAAAACCCAAAAGATGAGATAGACAAACAAACAAACACATAAATGTGGAGAGAAGGGCAGTGCGCGCAGGAGCAAAGGTAAACAGCAGACAGACCTGAATCCTTATCTTTACAAGGTCGACCTCAGAACTTTGTTCAGTTTGTCTCGGTTGCGGATAATGGAAGGAAGGGCAGGCAACTGGTCAACTTCATTTAAATAAACAAATAAAAAATAAGATAAACTCTCAGGAATAGATAAATAATAACAAAAAAATTGTAAAGTGGAGAAAGCGAGAGCGCGCGAATGCACTCAAGGAAACACAAACAGCACAGCACGATGCGTATTTTTTTTTTAATTAACTAAATAAATCAAAAATAAAACAAAAATAAAAATAAGTGGAAAAGGCGAGAGTGCGCGAGCACACAGGAGCAAAGAGAAGCAGCGCAGCTTGATGCGTAGTAAAAAAAATAATAAATAGACAACTGGTCGACCTCATTAGAAATAAAAACACAAAAGATTAGATAGACAAACAAACAAACACATAAATGTGGAGAGAAGGGCAGTGCGCGCAGGAGCAAAGGTAAACAGCAGACAGACCTGAATCCTTATCTTTACAAGGTCGACCTCAGAACTTTGTTCAGTTTGTCTCGGTGACGGATAATGGAAGGAAGGGCAGGCAACTGGTCGACTTCATTTAAATAAACAAATAAAAAATAAGATAAACTCTCAGGAATAGATAAATGATAACAAAAAAATTGTAAAGTGGAGAAAGCGAGAGCGCGCGAATGCACTCAAGCAAACACAAACAGCACAGCACGATGCGTATTTTTTTTATATTGACAAAATAAATCAAAAATAAATCAAAAATTACAATAAGTGGAAAAGGCGAGAGTGCGGGAGCACACAGGAGCAAAGACAAGCAGCGCAGCTTGATGCGTAGTAAAAAAAATAATAAATAGACAACTGGTCGACCTCATTAGAAATAAAAACCCAAAAGATTAGACAGACAAACAAACAAACACATAAATGTGGAGAGAAGGGCAGTGCGCGCAGGAGCAAAGGTAAACAGCAGACAGACCTGAATCCTTATCTTTACAAGGTCGACCTCAGAACTTTGTTCAGTTTGTCTCGGTGACGGATAATGGAAGGAAGGGCAGGCAACTGGTCGACTTCATTGAAATAAACAAATAAAATATAAGATAAACTCTAAGGAATAGATAAATAATAACAAAAAATTGTAAAGTGGAGAAAGCGAGAGCGCGCGAATGCACTCAAGCAAACACAAACAGCACAGCACGATGCGTATTTTTTTTAAATTGACAAAATAAATCTAAAATAAATCTAAAATAAAAATAAGTGGAAAAGGCGAGAGTGCGCGGGCACACAGGAGCAAAGACAAGCAGCGCAGCTTGATGCGTAGTAAAAAAAATAATAAATAGACAACTGGTCGACCTCATTAGAAATAAAAACCCAAAAGATTAGATAGACAAACAAACAAACACATAAATGTGGAGAGAAGGGCAGTGCGCGCAGGAGCAAAGGTAAACAGTAGACAGACCTGAATCCTTATCTTTACAAGGTCGAACTCAGAACTTTGTTCAGTTTGTCTCGGTGACGGATAATGGAAGGAAGGGCAAGCAACAGGTCGACTTCATTTAAATAAACAAATAAAAAATAAGATAAACTCTCAGGAATAGATAAATAATAACAAAAAAATTGTAAAGTGGAGAAAGCGAGAGCGCGCGAATGCACTCAAGGAAACACAAACAGCACAGCACGATGCGTATTTTTTTTTTAATTAACTAAATAAATCAAAAATAAAACAAAAATAAAAATAAGTGGAAAAGGCGAGAGTGCGAGAGCACACAGGAGCAAAGAGAAGCAGCGCAGCTTGATGCGTAGTAAAAAAAATAATAAATAGACAACTGGTCGACCTCATTAGAAATAAAAACACAAAAGATTAGATAGACAAACAAACAAACACATAAATGTGGAGAGAAGGGCAGTGCGCGCAGGAGCAAAGGTAAACAGCAGACAGACCTGAATCCTTATCTTTACAAGGTCGACCTCAGAACTTTGTTCAGTTTGTCTCGGTGACGGATAATGGAAGGAAGGGCAGGCAACTGGTCGACTTCATTTAAATAAACAAATAAAAAATAAGATAAACTCTCAGGAATAGATAAATGATAACAAAAAAATTGTAAAGTGGAGAAAGCGAGAGCGCGCGAATGCACTCAAGCAAACACAAACAGCACAGCACGATGCGTATTTTTTTTATATTGACAAAATAAATCAAAAATAAATCAAAAATTACAATAAGTGGAAAAGGCGAGAGTGCGGGAGCACACAGGAGCAAAGACAAGCAGCGCAGCTTGATGCGTAGTAAAAAAAATAATAAATAGACAACTGGTCGACCTCATTAGAAATAAAAACCCAAAAGATTAGACAGACAAACAAACAAACACATAAATGTGGAGAGAAGGGCAGTGCGCGCAGGAGCAAAGGTAAACAGCAGACAGACCTGAATCCTTATCTTTACAAGGTCGACCTCAGAACTTTGTTCAGTTTGTCTCGGTGACGGATAATGGAAGGAAGGGCAGGCAACTGGTCGACTTCATTGAAATAAACAAATAAAATATAAGATAAACTCTAAGGAATAGATAAATAATAACAAAAAATTGTAAAGTGGAGAAAGCGAGAGCGCGCGAATGCACTCAAGCAAACACAAACAGCACAGCACGATGCGTATTTTTTTTAAATTGACAAAATAAATCTAAAATAAATCTAAAATAAAAATAAGTGGAAAAGGCGAGAGTGCGCGGGCACACAGGAGCAAAGACAAGCAGCGCAGCTTGATGCGTAGTAAAAAAAATAATAAATAGACAACTGGTCGACCTCATTAGAAATAAAAACCCAAAAGATTAGATAGACAAACAAACAAACACATAAATGTGGAGAGAAGGGCAGTGCGCGCAGGAGCAAAGGTAAACAGTAGACAGACCTGAATCCTTATCTTTACAAGGTCGACCTCAGAACATTGTTCAGTTTGTCTCGGTGACGGATAATGGAAGGAAGGGCAGGCAACTGGTCGACTTCATTTAAATAAACAAAAAAAAAATAAGATAAACTCTCAGGAATAGATAAATAATAACAAAAAAATTGTAAAGTGGACAAAGCGAGAGCGCGCGAATGCACTCAAGGAAACACAAACAGCACAGCACGATGCGTATTTTTTTTCAAATTGACAAATTAAATCAAAAATAAATCAAAAATGAAAATAAGTGGAAAAGTCGAGAGTGCGCGAGCACACAGGAGCAAAGACAAGCAGCGCAGCTTGATGCGTAGTAAAAAAAATAATAATTAGACAACTGGTCGACCTCATTAGAAATAAAAACCCAAAAGATTAGATAGACAAACAAACAAACACATGAATGTGGAGAGAAGGGCAGTGCGTGCAGGAGCAAAGGTAAACAGCAGACAGACCAAATCCTTATCTTTACAAGGTCGACCACAGAACTTTGTTCATTTTGTCTCGGTGACGGATAATGGGAGGAAGGGCAGGCAACTGGTCGACTTCATTTAAATAAACAAATAAAAAATAAGATAAACTCTCAGGAATAGATAAATAATAACAAAAAAATTGTAAAGTGGAGAAAGCGAGAGTGCGCGAATGCACTAAACCAAACACAAACAGCACAGCACGATGCGTATTTTTTTTTAAAATTGACAAAAATAAATCAAAAATAAATCAAAAATAAAAATAAGTGGAAAAGGCGAGAGTGCGCGAGCACACAGGAGCAAAGACAAGCAGCGCAGCTTGATGCGTAGTAAAAAAAATAATAAATACACAACTGGTCGACCTCATTAGAAATAAAAACCCAAAAGATTAGATAGACAAACAAACTAACACATAAATGTGGAGAGAAGGACAGTGCGCGCAGGAGCAAAGGTAAACAGCAGACAGACCTGAATCCTTATCTTTACAAGGTCGACCTCAGAACTTTGTTCAGTTTGTCTCGGTGACGGATAATGGAAGGAAGGGCAGGCAACTGGTCGACTTCATTTAAATTAACAAATAAAAAATAAGATAAACTCTCAGGAATAGATAAATAATAACAAAAAAATTGTAAAGTGGAGAAAGCGAGAGCGCGCGAATGCACTCAAGTAACACAACAGCACAGCACGATGCGTATTTTTTTTTAAATTGACAAAATAAATCAAAAATAAATCAAAAATAAAAATAAGTGGAAAAGGCGAGAGTGCGCGAGCACACAGGAGCAAAGACAAGCAGCGCAGCTTGATGCGTAGTAAAAAAAAAAAAAATAGACAACTGGTCGACCTCATTAGAAATAAAAACCCAAAAGATTAGATAGACAAACAAACTAACACATAAATGTGGAGAGAAGGACAGTGCGCGCAGGAGCAAAGGTAAACAGCAGACAGACCTGAATCCTTATCTTTACAAGGTCGACCTCAGAACTTTGTTCAGTTTGTCTCGGTGACGGATAATGGAAGGAAGGGCAGGCAACTGGTCGACTTCATTTAAATAAACAAATAAAAAATAAGATAAACTCTCAGGAATAGATAAATGATAACAAAAAAATTGTAAAGTGGAGAAAGCGAGAGCGCGCAAATTCACTCAAGCAAACACAAACAGCACAGTACGATGCGTATTTTTTTTTAAATTGAAAAAATAAATCAAAAATAAATCAAAAATAAAAATAAGTGGAAAAGACGAGAGTGCGCGAGCACACAGGAGCAAAGACAAGCAGCGCAGCTTGATGCGTAGTAAAAAAAATCATAAATAGACAACTGGTCGACCTCATTAGAAATAAAAACCCAAAAGATGAGATAGACAAACAAACAAACACATAAATGTGGAGAGAAGGTCAGTGCGCGCAGGAGCAAAGGTAAACAGCAGACAGACCTGAATCCTTATCTTTACAAGGTCGACCTCAGAACTTTGTTCAGTTTGTCTCTGTGACGGATAATGAAAGGAAGGGCAGGCAACTGGTCAACTTCATTTAAATAAACAAATAAAAAATAAGATAAACTCTCAGGAATAGATAAATAATAACAAAAAAATTGTAAAGTGGAGAAAGCGAGAGCGCGCGAATGCACTCAAGCAAACACAAACAGCACAGCACGATGCGTATTCTTTTTTAAAATTGACAAAATAAGTCAAAAATAAATCAAAAATAAAAATAAGTGGAAAAGGCGAGAGTGCGCGAGCACACCGGAGCAAATGCAAGCAGCGCAGCTTGATGCGTAGTAAAAAAAATAATAAATAGACAACTGGTCGACCTCATTAGAAATAAAAACCCAAAAGATTAGATAGACAAACAAACAAACACATAAATGTGGAGAGAAGGGCAGTGTGCGCAGGAGCAAAGGTAAACAGCCGCAGACCTGAATCCTTATCTTTACAAGGTCGACCTCAGAACTTTGTTCAGTTTGTCTCGGTGACGGATAATGGAAGGAAGGGCAGGCAACTGGTCGACTTCATTTAAATAAACAAATAAAAAATAAGATAAACTCTCAGGAATAGATAAATAATAACAAAAAAATTGTAAAGTGGACAAAGCGAGAGCGCGCGAATGCACTCAAGAAAACACAAACAGCACAGCACGATGCGTATTTTTTTTTAAATTGACAAAATAAATCAAAAATAAATCAAAAATGAAAATAAGTGGAAAAGAAGAGAGTGCGCGAGCACACAGGAGCAAAGACAAGCAGCGCAGCTTGATGCGTAGTAAAGAAAATAATAAATAGACAACTGGTCGACCTCATTAGAAATAAAATCCCAAAAGATTAGATAGACAAACAAACAAACACATAAATGTGGAGAGAAGGGCAGTGCGCGCAGGAGCAAAGGTAAACAGCAGACAGACCTGAATCCTTATCTTTACAAGGTCGACCTCAGAACTTCGTTCTGTTTGTCTCGTTGACGGATAATGGAAGGAAGGGCAGGCAACTGGTCGACTTCATTTAAATAAACAAATAAAAAATAAGATAAACTCTCAGGAATAGATAAATAATAACCAAAAAATTGTAAAGTGGAGAAAGCGAGAGCGCGCGAATGCACTCAAGCAAACACAAACAGCAGAGCACGATGCGTATTTTTTTTATATTGACAAAATAAATCAAAAATAAATCAAAAATAACAATAAGTGGAAAAAGCGAGAGTGCGCGAGCACACAGGAGCAAAGACAAGCAGCGCAGCTTGATGCGTAGTAAAAAAAAATAATAAATAGACAACTGGTCGACCTCATTAGAAATAAAAACCCAAAAGATTAGATAGACAAACAAACAAACACATAAATGTGGAGAGAAGGGCAGTGCGCGCAGGAGCAAAGGTAAACAGCAGACAGACCTGAATCCTTATCTTTACAAGGTCGACCTCAGAACTTTGTTCAGTTTGTCTCGGTGACGGATAATGGAAGGAAGGGCAGGAAACTGGTCGACTTCATTGAAATAAACAAATAAAATATAAGATAAACTCTCAGGAATAGATAAATAATAACAAAAAATTGTAAAGTGGAGAAAGCGAGAGCGCGCGAATGCACTCAAGCAAACACAAACAGCACAGCACGATGCGTATTTTTTTTAAATTGACAAAATAAATCAAAAATAAATCAAAAATAAAAATAAGTGGAAAAGGCGAGAGTGCGCGAGCACACAGGAGCAAAGACAAGCAGCGCATCTTGATGCGTAGTAAAAAAAATAATAAATAGACAACTGGTCGACCTCATTAGAAATAAAAACCCAAAAGATTAGATAGACAAACAAACAAACACATAAATGTGGAGAGAAAGGCAGTGCGCGCAGGAGCAAAGGTAAACAGCAGACAGACCTGAATCCTTATCTTTACAAGGTCGACCTCAGAACTTTGTTCAGTTTGTCTCGGTGACGGATAATGGAAGGAAGGGCAGGCAACTGGTCGACTTCATTTAAATAAACAAATAAAAAATAAGATAAACACTCAGGAATAGATAAATAATAACAAAAAAATTGTAAAGTGGAGAAAGCGAGAGCGCGCGAATGCACTCAAGCAAACACAAACAGCACAGCACGATGCGTATTCTTTTTTAAATTGACAAAATGAATAAAAAATAAATCAATAATAAAAATAAGTGGAAAAGGCGAGAGTGCGCGAGCACACAGGAGCAAAGACAAGCAGCGCAGCTTGATGCGTAGTAAAGAAAATAATAAATAGACAACTGGTCGACCTCATTAGAAATAAAAACCCAAATGATTAGATAGACAAACAAACAAACACATAAATGTGGAGAGAAGGGCAGTGCGCGCAGGAGCAAAGGTAAACAGCAGACAGACCTGAATACTTATCTTTACAAGGTCGACCTCAGAACTTTGTTCAGTTTGTCTCGGTGACGGATAATGGAAGGAAGGGCAGGCACCTGGTCGACTTCATTTAAATAAACAAATAAAAAATAAGATAAACTCTCAGGAATAGATAAATAATAACCAAAAAATTGTAAAGTGGAGAAAGCGAGAGCGCGCGAATGCACTCAAGCAAACACAAACAGCACAGCACGATGCGTATTTTTTTTATATTGACAAAATAAATCAAAAATAAATCAAAAATAACAATAAGTGGAAAAGGCGAGAGTGCGCGAGCACACAGGAACAAAGACAAGCAGCGCAGCTTGATGCGTAGTACAAAAAATAATAAATAGACAACTGGTCGACCTCATTAGAAATAAAAACCCAAAAGATTAGACAGACAAACAAACAAACACATAAATGTGGAGAGAAGGGCAGTGCGCGCAGGAGCAAAGGTAAACAGCAGACAGACCTGAATCGTTATCTTTACAAGGTCGACCTCAGAACTTTGTTCAGTTTGTCTCGGTGACGGATAATGGAAGGAAGGGCAGGCAACTGGTCGACTTCATTTAAATAAACAAATAAAAAATAAGATAAACACTCAGGAATAGATAAATAATAACAAAAAAATTGTAAAGTGGAGAAAGCGAGAGCGCGCGAATGCACTCAAGCAAACACAAACAACACAGCACGATGCGTATTCTTTTTTAAATTGACAAAATAAATAAAAAATAAATCAAAAATAAAAATAAGTGGAAAAGGCGAGAGTGCGCGAGCACACAGGAGCAAAGACAAGCAGCGCAGCTTGATGCGTAGTAAAGAAAATAATAAATAGACAACTGGTCGACCTCATTAGAAATAAAAACCCAAAAGATTAGATAGACAAACAAACAAACACATAAATGTGGAGAGAAGGGCAGTGCGCGCAGGAGCAAAGGTAAACAGCAGACAGACCTGAATCCTTATCTTTACAAGGTCGACCTCAGAACTTCGTTCTGTTTGTCTCGTTGACGGATAATGGAAGGAAGGGCAGGCAACTGGTCGACTTCATTTAAATAAACAAATAAATAATAAGATAAACTCTCAGGAATAGATAAATAATAACCAAAAAATTGTAAAGTGGAGAAAGCGAGAGCGCGCGAATGCACTCAAGCAAACACAAACAGCACAGCACGATGCGTATTTTTTTTTAAAATTGACAAAATAAATAAAAAATAAATCAAAAATAACAATAAGTGGAAAAGGCGAGAGTGCGCGAGCACACAGGAGCAAAGACAAGCAGCGCAGCTTGATGCGTAGTAAAAAAATAATAAATAGACAACTGGTCGACCTCATTAGAAATAAAAACCCAAAAGATTAGATAGACAAACAAACAAACACATAAATGTGGAGAGAAGGGCAGTGCGCGCAGGAGCAAAGGTAAACAGCAGACAGACCTGAATCCTTATCTTTACAAGGTCGACCTCAGATCTTTGTTCAGTTTGTCTCGGTGACGGATAATGGAAGGAAGGGCAGGCAACTGGTCGACTTCATTTAAATAAACAAATAAAAAATAAGATAAACTCTCAGGAATAGATAAATAATAACAAAAAAATTGTAAAGTGGAGAAAGCGAGAGCGCGCGAATGCACTCAAGCAAACACAAACAGCACAGCACGATGCGTATTTTTTTTTTAAATTGACAAAATAAATCAAAAATAAATCAAAAATAACAATAAGTGGAAAAGGCGAGAGTGTGCGAGCACACAGGATCAAAGACAAGCAGCGCAGCTTGATGCGTAGTAAAAAAAATAATAAATAGACAACTGGTCGACCTCATTAGAAATAAAAACCCAAAAGATTAGATAGACAAACAAACAAACACATAAATGTGGAGTGAAGGGCAGTGCGCGCAGGAGCAAAGGTAAACAGCAGACAGACCTGAATCCTTATCTTTACAAGGTCGACCTCAGAACTTTGTTCAGTTTGTCTCGGTGACGGATAATGGAAGGAAGGGCAGGCAACTGGTCGACTTCATTTAAATAAACAAATAAAAAATAAGATAAACTCTCAGGAATAGATAAATAATAACAAAAAAATTGTAAAGTGGAGAAAGCGAGAGCGCGCGAATGCACTCAAGCAAACAAAAACAGCACAGCTCGATGCGTATTTTTTTTAAATTGACAAAATAAATCAAAAATAAATCAAAAATAAAAATAAGTGGAAAAGGCGAGAGTGCGCGAGCACACAGGAGCAAAGACAAGCAGCGCAGCTTGATGCGTAGTAAAAAAAAAAAATAGACAACTGGTCGACCTCATTAGAAATAAAAACCCAAAAGATTAGATAGACAAACAAACAAACACATAAATGTGGAGAGATGGGCAGTGCGCGCAGGAGCAAAGGTAAACAGCAGACAGACCTGAATCCTTATCTTTACAAGGTCGACCTCAGAACTTTGTTCAGTTTGTCTCGGTGACGGATAATGGAAGGAAGGGCAGGCAACTGGTCGACTTCATTTAAATAAACAAATAAAAAATAAGATAAACTCTCAGGAATAGATAAATAATAACAAAAAAATTGTAAAGTGGAGAAAGCGAGAGAACGCGAATGCACTCAAGCAAACACAAACAGCACAGCACGATGCGTATTTTTTTATATTGACAAAATAAATAAAAAATAAATCAAAAATAACAATAAGTGGAAAAGGCGAGAGTGCGCGAGCACACAGGAGCAAAGACAAGCAGCGCAGCTTGATGCGTAGTAAAAAAAATAATAAATAGAAAACTGGACGACCTCATTAGAAATAAAAACCCAAAAGATTAGATAGACAAACAAACAAACACATAAATGTGGAGAGAAGGGCAGTGCGCGCAGGAGCAAAGGTAAACAGCAGACAAACCTGAATCCTTATCTTTACAAGGTCGACCTCAGAACTTTGTTCAGTTTGTCTCGGTGACGGATAATGGAAGGAAGGGCAGGCAACTGGTCGACTTCATTTAAATAAACAAATAAAAAATAAGATAAACTCTCAGGAATAGATAAATAATAACAAAAAAATTGTAAAGTGGAGAAAGCGAGAGCGCGCGAATGCACTCAAGCAAACACAAACAGCACAGCATGATGCGTATTCTTTTTTAAATTGACAAAATAAATAAAAAATAAATCAAAAATAAAAATAAGTGGAAAAGGCGAGAGTGCGCGAGCACACAGGAGCAAAGACAAGCAGCGCAGCTTGATGCGTAGTAAAGAAAATAATAAATAGACAACTGGTCGACCTCATTAGAAATAAAAACCCAAAAGATTAGATAGACAAACAAACAAACACATAAATGTGGAGAGAAGGGCAGTGAGCACAGGAGCAAAGGTAAACAGCAGACAGACCTGAATCCTTATCTTTACAAGGTCGACCTCAGAACTTCGTTCAGTTTGTCTCGTTGACGGATAATGGAAGGAAGGGCAGGCAACTGGTCGACTTCATTTAAATAAACAAATAAATAATAAGATAAACTCTCAGGAATAGATAAATAATAACAAAAAAATTGTAAAGTGGAGAAAGCGAGAGCGCGCGAATGCACTCAAGCAAACACAAACAGCACAGCACGATGCGTATTTTTTTTAAAATTGACAAAATAAATAAAAAATAAATCAAAAATAACAATAAGTGGAAAAGGCGAGAGTGTGCGAGCACACAGGATCAAAGACAAGCAGCGCAGCTTGATGCGTAGTAAAAAAAATAATAAATAGACAACTGGTCGACCTCATTAGAAATAAAAACCCAAAAGATTAGATAGACAAACAAACAAACACATAAATGTGGAGAGAAGGGCAGTGCGCGCAGGAGCAAAGGTAAACAGCAGACAGTCCTGAATCCTTATCTTTACAAGGTCGACCTCAGAACTTTGTTCAGTTTGTCTCGGTGACGGATAATGGAAGGAAGGGCAGGCAACTGGTCGACTTCATTTAAATAAACAAATAAAAAATAAGATAAACTCTCGGGAATAGATAAATAATAACAAAAAAATTGTAAAGTGGAGAAAGCGAGAGCGCGCGAATGCACTCAAGCAAACAAAAACAGCACAGCTCGATGCGTATTTTTTTTAAATTGACAAAATAAATCAAAAATAAATCAAAAATAAAAATAAGTGGAAAAGGCGAGAGTGCGCGAGCACACAGGAGCAAAGACAAGCAGCGCAGCTTGATGCGTAGTAAAAAAAAAAAATAGACAACTGGTCGACCTCATTAGAAATAAAAACCCAAAAGATTAGATAGACAAACAAACAAACACATAAATGTGGAGAGATGGGCAGTGCGCGCAGGAGCAAAGGTAAACAGCAGACAGACCTGAATCCTTATCTTTACAAGGTCGACCTCAGAACTTTGTTCAGTTTGTCTCGGTGACGGATAATGGAAGGAAGGGCAGGCAACTGGTCGACTTCATTTAAATAAACAAATAAAAAATAAGATAAACTCTCAGGAATAGATAAATAATAACAAAAAAATTGTAAAGTGGAGAAAGCGAGAGCACGCGAATGCACTCAAGCAAACACAAACAGCACAGCACGATGCGTTTTTTTTTTATATTGACAAAATAAATAAAAAATAAATCAAAAATAACAATAAGTGGAAAAGGCGAGAGTGCGCGAGCACACAGGAGCAAAGACAAGCAGCGCAGCTTGATGCGTAGTAAAAAAAATAATAAATAGAAAACTGGTCGACCTCATTAGAAATAAAAACCCAAAAGATTAGATAGACAAACAAACAAACACATAAATGTGGAGAGAAGGGCAGTGCGCGCAGGAGCAAAGGTAAACAGCAGACAAACCTGAATCCTTATCTTTACAAGGTCGACCTCAGAACTTTGTTCAGTTTGTCTCGGTGACGGATAATGGAAGGAAGGGCAGGCAACTGGTCGACTTCATTTAAATAAATAAATAAAAAATAAGATAAACTCTCAGGAATAGATAAATAATAACAAAAAAATTGTAAAATGCAGAAAGCGAGAGCGCGCGAATGCACTCAAGCAAACACAAACAGCACAGCACGATGCGTATTTTTTTTAAATTGACAAAATAAATAAAAAATAAATCAAAAATAAAAATAAGTGGAAAAGGCGAGAGTGCGCGAGCACACAGGAGCAAAGACAAGCAGCGCAGCTTGATGCGTAGTAAAAAAATAATAAATAGACAACTGGTCGACCTCATTAGAAATAAAAACCCAAAAGATTAGATAGACAAACAAACAAACACATAAATGTGGAGAGAAGGGCAGTGAGCGCAGGAGCAAAGGTAAACAGCAGACAGACCTGAATCCTTATCTTTACAAGGTCGACCTCAGAACTTTGTTCAGTTTGTCTCGGTGACGGATAATGGAAGGAAGGGCAGGCAACTGGTCGACTTCATTGAAATAAACAAATAAAAAATAAGATAAACTCTCAGGAATAGATAAATAATAACAAAAAAATTGTAAAGTGGAGAAAGCGAGAGCGCGCGAATGCACTCAAGCAAACAAATCAGCACAGCACGATGCGTATTTTTTTTATATTGACAAAATAAATCAAAAATAAATCAAAATAACAATAAGTGGAAAAGGCGAGAGTGTGCGAGCACACAGGAGCAAAGACAAGCAGCGCAGCTTGATGCGCAGCAAAAAAAATAATAAATAGACAACTGGTCGACCTCATTAGAAATAAAAACCCAAAAGATGAGATAGACAAACAAACAAACACATAAAAGTGGAGAGAAGGGCAGTGCGCGCAGGAGCAAAGGTAAACAGCAGACAGACCTGAATCCTTATCTTTACAAGGTCGACCTCAGAACTTTGTTCAGTTTGTCTCGGTTGCGGATAATGGAAGGAAGGGCAGGCAACTGGTCAACTTCATTTAAATAAACAAATAAAAAATAAGATAAACTCTCAGGAATAGATAAATAATAACAAAAAAATTGTAAAGTGGAGAAAGCGAGAGCGCGCGAATGCACTCAAGGAAACACAAACAGCACAGCACGATGCGTATTTTTTTTTTAATTAACTAAATAAATCAAAAATAAAACAAAAATAAAAATAAGTGGAAAAGGCGAGAGTGCGAGAGCACACAGGAGCAAAGAGAAGCAGCGCAGCTTGATGCGTAGTAAAAAAAATAATAAATAGACAACTGGTCGACCTCATTAGAAATAAAAACACAAAAGATTAGATAGACAAACAAACAAACACATAAATGTGGAGAGAAGGGCAGTGCGCGCAGGAGCAAAGGTAAACAGCAGACAGACCTGAATCCTTATCTTTACAAGGTCGACCTCAGAACTTTGTTCAGTTTGTCTCGGTGACGGATAATGGAAGGAAGGGCAGGCAACTGGTCGACTTCATTTAAATAAACAAATAAAAAATAAGATAAACTCTCAGGAATAGATAAATGATAACAAAAAAATTGTAAAGTGGAGAAAGCGAGAGCGCGCGAATGCACTCAAGCAAACACAAACAGCACAGCACGATGCGTATTTTTTTTATATTGACAAAATAAATCAAAAATAAATCAAAAATTACAATAAGTGGAAAAGGCGAGAGTGCGGGAGCACACAGGAGCAAAGACAAGCAGCGCAGCTTGATGCGTAGTAAAAAAAATAATAAATAGACAACTGGTCGACCTCATTAGAAATAAAAACCCAAAAGATTAGACAGACAAACAAACAAACACATAAATGTGGAGAGAAGGGCAGTGCGCGCAGGAGCAAAGGTAAACAGCAGACAGACCTGAATCCTTATCTTTACAAGGTCGACCTCAGAACTTTGTTCAGTTTGTCTCGGTGACGGATAATGGAAGGAAGGGCAGGCAACTGGTCGACTTCATTGAAATAAACAAATAAAATATAAGATAAACTCTAAGGAATAGATAAATAATAACAAAAAATTGTAAAGTGGAGAAAGCGAGAGCGCGCGAATGCACTCAAGCAAACACAAACAGCACAGCACGATGCGTATTTTTTTTAAATTGACAAAATAAATCAAAAATAAATCAAAAATAAAAATAAGTGGAAAAGGCGAGAGTGCGCGAGCACACAGGAGCAAAGACAAGCAGCGCAGCTTGATGCGTAGTAAAAAAAAAAAAAATAGACAACTGGTCGACCTCATTAGAAATAAAAACCCAAAAGATTAGATAGACAAACAAACTAACACATAAATGTGGAGAGAAGGACAGTGCGCGCAGGAGCAAAGGTAAACAGCAGACAGACCTGAATCCTTATCTTTACAAGGTCGACCTCAGAACTTTGTTCAGTTTGTCTCGGTGACGGATAATGGAAGGAAGGGCAGGCAACTGGTCGACTTCATTTAAATAAACAAATAAAAAATAAGATAAACTCTCAGGAATAGATAAATGATAACAAAAAAATTGTAAAGTGGAGAAAGCGAGAGCGCGCAAATGCACTCAAGCAAACACAAACAGCACAGTACGATGCGTATTTTTTTTTTAAATTGAAAAAATAAATCAAAAATAAATCAAAAATAAAAATAAGTGGAAAAGACGAGAGTGCGCGAGCACACAGGAGCAAAGACAAGCAGCGCAGCTTGATGCGTAGTAAAAAAAATCATAAATAGACAACTGGTCGACCTCATTAGAAATAAAAACCCAAAAGATGAGATAGACAAACAAACAAACACATAAATGTGGAGAGAAGGTCAGTGCGCGCAGGAGCAAAGGTAAACAGCAGACAGACCTGAATCCTTATCTTTACAAGGTCGACCTCAGAACTTTGTTCAGTTTGTCTCTGTGACGGATAATGAAAGGAAGGGCAGGCAACTGGTCAACTTCATTTAAATAAACAAATAAAAAATAAGATAAACTCTCAGGAATAGATAAATAATAACAAAAAAATTGTAAAGTGGAGAAAGCGAGAGCGCGCGAATGCACTCAAGCAAACACAAACAGCACAGCACGATGCGTATTCTTTTTTAAAATTGACAAAATAAGTCAAAAATAAATCAAAAATAAAAATAAGTGGAAAAGGCGAGAGTGCGCGAGCACACCGGAGCAAATGCAAGCAGCGCAGCTTGATGCGTAGTAAAAAAAATAATAAATAGACAACTGGTCGACCTCATTAGAAATAAAAACCCAAAAGATTAGATAGACAAACAAACAAACACATAAATGTGGAGAGAAGGGCAGTGTGCGCAGGAGCAAAGGTAAACAGCCGCAGACCTGAATCCTTATCTTTACAAGGTCGACCTCAGAACTTTGTTCAGTTTGTCTCGGTGACGGATAATGGAAGGAAGGGCAGGCAACTGGTCGACTTCATTTAAATAAACAAATAAAAAATAAGATAAACTCTCAGGAATAGATAAATAATAACAAAAAAATTGTAAAGTGGACAAAGCGAGAGCGCGCGAATGCACTCAAGGAAACACAAACAGCACAGCACGATGCGTATTTTTTTTTAAATTGACAAAATAAATCAAAAATAAATCAAAAATGAAAATAAGTGGAAAAGAAGAGAGTGCGCGAGCACACAGGAGCAAAGACAAGCAGCGCAGCTTGATGCGTAGTAAAAAAAATAATAAATAGACAACTGGTCGACCTCATTAGAAATAAAATCCCAAAAGATTAGATAGACAAACAAACAAACACATGAATGTGGAGAGAAGGGCAGTGCGTGCAGGAGCAAAGGTAAACAGCAGACCGACCAAATCCTTATCTTTACAAGGTCGACCACAGAACTTTGTTCATTTTGTCTCGGTGACGGATAATGGGAGGAAGGGCAGGCAACTGGTCGACTTCATTTAAATAAACAAATAAAAAATAAGATAAACTCTCAGGAATAGATGAATAATAACAAAAAAATTGTAAAGTGGAGAAAGCGAGAGCGCGCGAATGCACTCAAGCAAACACAAACAGCACAGCACGATGCGTATTTTTTTTAAAATTGACAAAAATAAATCAAAAATAAATCAAAAATAAAATAAGTGGAAAAGGCGAGAGTGCGCGAGCACACAGGAGCAAGGACAAGCAGCGCAGCTTGATGCGTAGTAAAAAAAATAATAAATAGACAACTGGTCGACCTCATTAGAAATAAAAACCCAAAAGATTAGATAGACAAACAAACAAACACATAAATGTGGAGAGAAGGGCAGTGCGCGCAGGAGCAAAGGTAAACAGCAGACAGACCTGAATCCTTATCTTTACAAGGTCGACCTCAGAACTTTGTTCAGTTTGTCTCGGTGACGGATAATGGAAGGAAGGGCAGGAAACTGGACGACTTCATTTAAATAAACAAATAAAAAATAAGATAAACTCTCAGGAATAGATAAATAGTAACAAAAAAATTGTAAAGTGGAGAAAGCGAGAGCGCGCGAATGCACTCAAGCAAACACAAACAGCACAGCACGATGCGTATTTTTTTTTTAAAATTGACAAAATAAATCAAAAATAAATCAAAAATGAAAATAAGTGGAAAAGAAGAGAGTGCGCGAGCACACAGGAGCAAAGACAAGCAGCGCAGCTTGATGCGTAGTAAAAAAAATAATAAATAGACAACTGGTCGACCTCATTAGAAATAAAATCCCAAAAGATTAGATAGACAAACAAACAAACACATGAATGTGGAGAGAAGGGCAGTGCGTGCAGGAGCAAAGGTAAACAGCAGACCGACCAAATCCTTATCTTTACAAGGTCGACCTCAGAACTTTTTTCAGTTTGTCTCGGTGACGGATAATGGAAGGAAGGGCAGGAAACTGGTCGACTTCATTTAAATAAACAAATAAAAAATAAGATAAACTCTCAGGAATAGATAAATAATAACAAAAAAATTGTAAAGTGCAGAAAGCGAGAGCGCGCGAATGCACTCAAGCAAACAAAAACAGCACAGCACGATGCGTATTGTTTTTTAAAATTGACAAAATAAATCAAAAATAAATCAAAAATAAAAATAAGTGGAAAAGGCGAGAGTGCGCGAGCACACAGGAGCAAAGACAAGCAGCGCAGCTTGATGCGTAGTAAAAAAAATAATAAATAGACAACTGGTCGACCTCATTAGAAATAAAAACCCAAAAGATTAGATAGACAAACAAACAAACACATAAATGTGGAGAGAAGGGCAGTGCGCGCAGGAGCAAAGGTAAACAGCAGACAGACCTGAATCCTTATCTTTACAAGGTCGACCTCAGAACTTTGTTCATTTTGTCTCGGTGACGAATAATGGAAGGAAGGGCAGGCAACTGGTCGACTTCATTTAAATAAACAAATAAAAAATAAGATTAACTCTCAAGAATAGATAAATAATAACAAAAAAATTGTAAAGTGGAGAAAGAGAGAGCACGCGAATGCACTCAAGCAAACACAAACAGCACAGCACGATGCGTATTTTTTTTTTAAATTGACAAAATAAATCAAAAATAAATCAAAAATAAAAATAAGTGGAAAAGGCGAGAGTCCGCGAGCACACAGGAGCAAAGACAAGCAGCGCAGCTTGATGTGTAGTAAAAAAAGTAATAAATAGACAACTGGTCGACCTCATTAGAAATCAAAACCCAAAAGATGAGATAGACAAACAAACAAACACATAAATGTGGAGAGAAGGGCAGTGCACGCAGGAGCAAAGGTAAACAGCAGACAGACCTGAATCCTTATCTTTACAGGGTCGACCTCAGAACTTTGTTCAGTTTGTCTCGGTGACGGATAATGGAAGGAAGGGCAGGCAACTGGTCGACTTCATTTAAATAAACAAATAAAAAATAAGATAAACTCTCAGGAATAGATAAATGATAACAAAAAAATTGTAAACTGGAGAAAGCGAGAGCGCGCATATGCACTCAAGCAAACACAAACAGCACAGTACGATGCGTATTTTTTTTTTAAATTGAAAAAATAAATCAAAAATAAATCAAAAATAAAAATAAGTGGAAAAGACGAGAGTGCGCGAGCACACAGGAGCAAAGACAAGCAGCGCAGCTTGATGCGTAGTAAAAAAAATCATAAATAGACAACTGGTCGACCTCATTAGAAATAAAAACCCAAAAGATGAGATAGACAAACAAACAAACACATAAATGTGGAGAGAAGGGCAGTGCGCGCAGGAGCAAAGGTAAACAGCAGACAGACCTGAATCCTTATCTTTACAAGGTCGACCTCAGAACTTTGTTCAGTTTGTCTCTGTGACGGATAATGGAAGGAAGGGCAGGCAACTGGTCAACTTCATTTAAATAAACAAATAAAAAATAAGATAAACTCTCAGGAATAGATAAATAATAACAAAAAAATTGTAAAGTGGAGAAAGCGAGAGCGCGCGAATGCACTCAAGCAAACACAAACAGCACAGCACGATGCGTATTCTTTTTTAAAATTGACAAAATAAGTCAAAAATAAATCAAAAATAAAAATAAGTGGAAAAGGCGAGAGTGCGCGAGCACACCGGAGCAAATGCAAGCAGCGCAGCTTGATGCGTAGTAAAAAAAATAATAAATAGACAACTGGTCGACCTCATTAGAAATAAAAACCCAAAAGATTAGATAGACAAACAAACAAACACATAAATGTGGAGAGAAGGGCAGTGTGCGCAGGAGCAAAGGTAAACAGCAGACAGACCTGAATCCTTATCTTTACAAGGTCGACCTCAGAACTTTGTTCAGTTTGTCTCGGTGACGGATAATGGAAGGAATGGCAGGCAACTGGTCGACTTCATTTAAATAAACAAATAAAAAATAAGATAAACTCTCAGGAATAGATAAATAATAACAAAAAAATTGTAAAGTGGACAAAGCGAAAGCGCGCGAATGCACTCAAGGAAACACAAACAGCACAGCACGATGCGTATTTTTTTTAAATTGACAAAATAAATCAAAAATAAATCAAAAATGAAAATAAGTGGAAAAGTCGAGAGTGCGCGAGCACACAGGAGCAAAGACAAGCAGCGCAGCTTGATGCGTAGTAAAAAAAATAATAAATAGACAACTGGTCGACCTCATTAGAAATAAAATCCCAAAAGATTAGATAGACAAACAAACAAACACATGAATGTGGAGAGAAGGGCAGTGCGTGCAGGAGCAAAGGTAAACAGCAGACAGACCAAATCCTTATCTTTACAAGGTCGACCACAGAACTTTGTTCATTTTGTCTCGGTGACGGATAATGGGAGGAAGGGCAGGCAACTGGTCGACTTCATTTAAATAAACAAATAAAAAATAAGATAAACTCTCAGGAATAGATGAATACTAACAAAAATATTGTAAAGTGGAGAAAGCGAGAGCGCGCGAATGCACTCAAGCAAACACAAACAGCACAGCACGATGCGTATTTTTTTTTAAAATTGACAAAATAAATCAAAAATAAATCAAAAATAAAAATAAGTGGAAAAGGCGAGAGTGCGCGAGCACTCAGGAGCAAAGAGAAGCAGCGCAGCTTGATGCGTAGTAAAAAAAATAATAAATAGACAACTGGTCGACCTCATTAGAAATAAAAACCCAAAAGATTAGATAGACAAACAAACAAACACATAAATGTGGAGAGAAGGGCAGTGCGCGCAGGAGCAAAGGTAAACAGCAGACAGACCTGAATCCTTATCTTTACAAGGTCGACCTCAGAACTTTGTTCAGTTTGTCTCGGTGACGGATAATGGAAGGAAGGGCAGGAAACTGGTCGACTTCATTTAAATAAACAAATAAAAAATAAGATAAACTCTCAGGAATAGATAAATAATAAGAAAAAAATTGTAAAGTGCAGAAAGCGAGAGCGCGCGAATGCACTCAAGCAAACAAAAACAGCACAGCACGATGCGTATTGTTTTTTAAAATTGACAAAATAAATCAAAAATAAATCAAAAATAACAATAAGTGGAAAAGGCGAGAGTGCGCGAGCACACAGGAGCAAAGACAAGCAGCGCAGCTTGATGCGTAGTAAAAAAAATAATAAATAGACAACTGGTCGACCTCATTAGAAATAAAAACCCAAAAGATTAGATAGACAAACAAACAAACACATAAATGTGAAGAGAAGGGCAGTGCGCGCAGGAGCAAAGGTAAACAGCAGACAGACCTGAATCCTTATCTTTACAAGGTCGACCTCACAACTTTGTTCATTTTGTCTCGGTGACGAATAATGGAAGGAAGGGCAGGCAACTGGTCGACTTCATTTAAATAAACAAATAAAAAATAAGATTAACTCTCAGGAATAGATAAATAATAAAAAAAAATTGTAAAGTGGAGAAAGCGAGAGCACGCGAATGCACTCAAGCACACAAAACAGCACAGCCCGATGCGTATTTTTTTTTAAATTGACAAAATAAATCAAAAATAAATCAAAAATGAAAAATAAGTGGAAAAGGCGAGAGTCCGCGAGCACACAGGAGCAAAGACAAGCAGCGCAGCTTGATGCGTAGTAAAAAAAGTAATAAATAGACAACTGGTCGACCTCATTGGAAATCAAAACCCAAAAGATGAGATAGACAAACAAACAAACACATAAATGTGGAGAGAAGGGCAGTGCGCGCAGGAGCAAAGGTAAACAGCAGACAGACCTGAATCCTTATCTTTACAAGGTCGACCTCAGAACTTTGTTCAGTTTGTCTCGGTGACGGATAATGGAAGGAAGGGCAGGCAACTGGTCGAGTTCATTTAAATAAACAAATAAAAAATAAGATAAACTCTCAGGAATAGATAAATAATAACAAAAAATTGTAAAGTGGAGAAAGCGAGAGCGCGCGAATGCACTCAAGCAAACACAAACAGCACAGCACGATGCGTATTCTTTTTTAAAATTGACAAAATAAATCAAAAATAAATCAAAAATAAAAATAAGTGGAAAAGGCGAGAGTGCGCGAGCACACCGGAGCAAATGCAAGCAGCGCAGCTTGATGCGTAGTAAAAAAAATAATAAATAGACAACTGGTCGACCTCATTAGAAATAAAAACCCAAAAGATTAGATAGACAAACAAACAAACACATAAATGTGGAGAGAAGGGCAGTGCGCGCAGGAGAAAAGGTAAACAGCAGACAGACCTGAATCCTTATCTTTACAAGGTCGACCTCAGAACTTTGTTCAGTTTGTCTCGGTGACGGATAATGGAAGGAAGGGCAGGCAACTGGTCGACTTCATTTAAATAAACAAATAAAAAATAAGATAAACTCTCAGGAATAGATAAATAATAACAAAAAAATTGTAAAGTGGACAAAGCGAGAGCGCGCGAATGCACTCAAGGAAACACAAACAGCACAGCACGATGCGTATTTTTTTTTAAATTGACAAAATAAATCAAAAATAAATCAAAAATGAAAATAAGTGGAAAAGTCGAGAGTGCGCGAGCACACAGGAGCAAAGACAAGCAGCGCAGCTTGATGCGTAGTAAAAAAAATAATAAATAGACAACTGGTCGACCTCATTAGAAATAAAATCCCAAAAGATTAGATAGACAAACAAACAAACACATGAATGTGGAGAGAAGGGCAGTGCGTGCAGGAGCAAAGGTAAACAGCAGACAGACCAAATCCTTATCTTTACAAGGTCGACCACAGAACTTTGTTCATTTTGTCTCGGTGACGGATAATGGGAGGAAGGGCAGGCAACTGGTCGACTTCATTTAAATAAACAAATAAAAAATAAGATAAACTCTCAGGAATAGATGAATACTAACAAAAATATTGTAAAGTGGAGAAAGCGAGAGCGCGCGAATGCACTCAAGCAAACACAAACAGCACAGCACGATGCGTATTTTTTTTTAAAATGACAAAAATAAATCAAAAATAAATCAAAAATAAAAATAAGTGGAAAAGGCGAGAGTGCGCGAGCACACAGGAGCAAAGACAAGCAGCGCAGCTTGATGCGTAGTAAAAAAAATAATAAATAGACAACTGGTCGACCTCATTAGAAATAAAAACCCAAAAGATTAGATAGACAAACAAACAAACACATAAATGTGGAGAGAAGGGCAGTGCGCGCAGGAGCAAAGGTAAACAGCAGACAGACCTGAATCCTTATCTTTACAAGGTCGACCTCAGAACTTTGTTCAGTTTGTCTCGGTGACGGATAATGGAAGGAAGGGCAGGCAACTGGACGACTTCATTTAAATAAACAAATAAAAAATAAGATAAACTCTCAGGAATAGATAAATAATAACAAAAAAATTGTAAAGTGGAGAAAGCGAGAGCGCGCGAATGCACTCAAGCAAACACAAACAGCACAGCACGATGCGTATTTTTTTTTAAAATTGACAAAATAAATCAAAAATAAATCAAAAATAAAAATAAGTGGAAAAGGCGAGAGTGCGCGAGCACTCAGGAGCAAAGAGAAGCAGCGCAGCTTGATGCGTAGTAAAAAAAATAATAAATAGTCAACTGGTCGACCTCATTAGAAATAAAAACCCAAAAGATTAGATAGACAAACAAACAAACACATAAATGTGGAGAGAAGGGCAGTGCGCGCAGGAGCAAAGGTAAACAGCAGACAGACCTGAATCCTTATCTTTACAAGGTCGACCTCAGAACTTTGTTCAGTTTGTCTCGGTGACGGAAAATGGAAGGAAGGGCAGGAAACTGGTCGACTTCATTTAAATAAACAAATAAAAAATAAGATAAACTCTCAGGAATAGATAAATAATAAGAAAAAAATTGTAAAGTGCAGAAAGCGAGAGCGCGCGAATGCACTCAAGCCAACAAAAACAGCACAGCACGATGCGTATTGTTTTTTAAAATTGACAAAATAAATCAAAAATAAATCAAAAATAAAAATAAGTGGAAAAGGCGAGAGTGCGCGAGCACACAGGAGCAAAGACAAGCAGCGCAGCTTGATGCGTAGTAAAAAAAATAATAAATAGACAACTGGTCGACCTCATTAGAAATAAAAACCCAAAAGATTAGATAGACAAACAAACAAACACATAAATGTGGAGAGAAGGGCAGTGCGCGCAGGAGCAAAGGTAAACAGCAGACAGACCTGAATCCTTATCTTTACAAGGTCGACCTCAGAACTTTGTTCATTTTGTCTCGGTGACGAATAATGGAAGGAAGGGCAGGCAACTGGTCGACTTCATTTAAATAAACAAATAAAAAATAAGATTAACTCTCAGGAATAGATAAATAATAACAAAAAAATTGTAAAGTGGAGAAAGCGAGAGCACGCGAATGCACTCAAGCAAACACAAACAGCACAGCCCGATGCGTATTTTTTTTTAAATTGACAAAATAAATCAAAAATAAATCAAAAATAAAAATAAGTGGAAAAGGCGAGAGTCCGCGAGCACACAGGAGCAAAGACAAGCAGCGCAGCTTGATGCGTATTAAAAAAAGTAATAAATAGACAACTGGTCGACCTCATTAGAAATCAAAACCCAAAAGATGAGATAGACAAACAAACAAACACATAAATTTGGAGAGAAGGGCAGTGCGCGCAGGAGCAAAGGTAAACAGCAGACAGACCTGAATCCTTATCTTTACAAGGTCGACCTCAGAACTTTGTTCAGTTTGTCTCGGTGACGGATAATGGAAGGAAGGGCAGGCAACTGGTCGACTTCATTTAAATAAACAAATAAAAAATAAGATAAACTCTCAGGAATAGATAAATAATAACAAAAAATTGTAAAGTGGAGAAAGCGAGAGCACGCGAATGCACTCAAGCAAACACAAACAGCACAGCACGATGCGTATTTTTTTAAGATTGACAAAATAAATCAAAAATAAATCAAAAATAAAAATAAGTGGGAAAGGCGAGAGTGCGCGAGCACACAGGAGCAAACACAAGCAGCGCAAATGAGGCATAGTAAAAAAAATAATAAATAGACAACTGGTCGACCTCATTAGAAATAAAAACCCAAAAGATTAGATAGACAAACAAACAAACACATAAATGTGGAGAGAAGGGCAGTGCGCGCAGGAGCAAAGGTAAACTGCAGACAGACCTGAATGCTTATCTTTACAAGGTCGACCTCAGAACTTTGTTCAGTTTGTCTCGGTGACGGATAATGGAAGGAAGGGCAGGCAACTGGTCGACTTCATTTAAATAAACAAATAAAAAATGAGATAAACTCTCAGGAATAGATAAATAATAACAAAAAAATTGTAAAGTGGAGAAAGCGAGAGCGCGCGAATGCACTCAAGCAAACACAAACAGCACAGCACGATGCGTATTTTTTTTTAAAATTGAAAAAATAAATCAAAAATAAATCAAAAATAAAAATAAGTGGAAAAGGCGAGAGTGCGCGAGCACACAGGAGCAAACACAAGCAGCGCAAATGAGGCGTAGTAAAAAAAATAATAAATAGACAACTGGTCGACCTCATTAGAAATAAAAACCCAAAAGATTAGATAGACAAACAAACAAACACATAAATGTGGAGAGAAGGGCAGTGCGCGCAGGAGCAAAGGTAAACAGCAGACAGACCTGAATCCTTATCTTTACAAGGTCGACCTCAGAACTTTGTTCAGTTTGTCTCGGTGACGGATAATGGAAGGAAGGGCAGGCAACTGGACGACTTCATTTAAATAAACAAATAAAAAATAAGATAAACTCTCAGGAATAGATAAATAATAACAAAAAAATTGTAAAGTGGAGAAAGCGAGAGCGCGCGAATGCACTCAAGCAAACACAAACAGCACAGCACGATGCGTATTTTTTTTTAAAATTGACAAAATAAATCAAAAATAAATCAAAAATAAAAATAAGTGGAAAAGGCGAGAGTGCGCGAGCACTCAGGAGCAAAGAGAAGCAGCGCAGCTTGATGCGTAGTAAAAAAAATAATAAATAGTCAACTGGTCGACCTCATTAGAAATAAAAACCCAAAAGATTAGATAGACAAACAAACAAACACATAAATGTGGAGAGAAGGGCAGTGCGCGCAGGAGCAAAGGTAAACAGCAGACAGACCTGAATCCTTATCTTTACAAGGTCGACCTCAGAACTTTGTTCAGTTTGTCTCGGTGACGGATAATGGAAGGAAGGGCAGGAAACTGGTCGACTTCATTTAAATAAACAAATAAAAAATAAGATAAACTCTCAGGAATAGATAAATAATAAGAAAAAAATTGTAAAGTGCAAAAAGCGAGAGCGCGCGAATGCACTCAAGCCAACAAAAACAGCACAGCACGATGCGTATTGTTTTTTAAAATTGACAAAATAAATCAAAAATAAATCAAAAATAAAAATAAGTGGAAAAGGCGAGAGTGCGCGAGCACACAGGAGCAAAGACAAGCAGCGCAGCTTGATGCGTAGTAAAAAAAATAATAAATAGACAACTGGTCGACCTGATTAGAAATAAAAACCCAAAAGATTAGATAGACAAACAAACAAACACATAAATGTGGAGAGAAGGGCAGTGCGCGCAGGAGCAAAGGTAAACAGCAGACAGACCTGAATCCTTATCTTTACAAGGTCGACCTCAGAACTTTGTTCATTTTGTCTCGGTGACGAATAATGGAAGGAAGGGCAGGCAACTGGTCGACTTCATTTAAATAAACAAATAAAAAATAAGATTAACTCTCAGGAATAGATAAAAATAACAAAAAAATTGTAAAGTGGAGAAAGCGAGAGCACGCGAATGCACTCAAGCAAACACAAACAGCACAGCCCGATGCGTATTTTTTTTTAAATTGACAAAATAAATCAAAAATAAATCAAAAATAAAAATAAGTGGAAAAGGCGAGAGTCCGCGAGCACACAGGAGCAAAGACAAGCAGCGCAGCTTGATGCGTATTAAAAAAAGTAATAAATAGACAACTGGTCGACCTCATTAGAAATCAAAACCCAAAAGATGAGATAGACAAACAAACAAACACATAAATGTGGAGAGAAGGGCAGTGCGCGCAGGAGCAAAGGTAAACAGCAGACAGACCTGAATCCTTATCTTTACAAGGTCGACCTCAGAACTTTGTTCAGTTTGTCTCGGTGACGGATAATGGAAGGAAGGGCAGGCAACTGGTCGACTTCATTTAAATAAACAAATAAAAAATAAGATAAACTCTCAGGAATAGATAAATAATAACAAAAAAATTGTAAAGTGGAGAAAGCGAGAGCACGCGAATGCACTCAAGCAAACACAAACAGCACAGCACGATGCGTATTTTTTTTAAGATTGACAAAATAAATCAAAAATAAATCAAAAATAAAAATAAGTGGAAAAGGCGAGAGTGCGCGAGCACACAGGAGCAAACACAAGCAGCGCAGCTTGATGCGTAGTAAAAAAAATAATAAATAGACAACTGGTCGACCTCATTAGAAATAAAAACCCAAAAGATTAGATAGACAAACAAACAAACACATAAATGTGGAGAGAAGGGCAGTGCGCGCAGGAGCAAAGGTAAACAGCAGACAGCCCTGAATCCTTATCTTTACAAGGTCGACCTCAGAACTTTGTTCAGTTTGCCTCGGTGACGGATAATGGAAGGAAGGGCAGGCAACTGGTCGACTTCATTTAAATAAACAAATAAAAAATAAGATAAACTCTCAGGAATAGATAAATAAGAACAAAAATTGTAAGGTGGAGAAAGCGAGAGCACGCGAATGCACTCAAGCAAACACAAACAGCACAGCACGATGCGTATTTTTTTTTAAATTGACAAAATAAATCAAAAATAAATCAAAAATAAAAATAAGTGGGAAAGGCGAGAGTGCGCGAGCACACAGGAGCAAAGACAAGCAGCGCAGCTTGATGCGTAGTAAAAAAAATAATAAATAGACAACTGGTCGACCTCATTAGAAATAAAAACCCAAAAGATTAGATAGACAAACAAACAAACACATAAATGTGGAGAGAATGGCAGTGCGCGCAGGAGCAAAGGTAAACAGCAGACAGACCTGAATCCTTATCTTTACAAGGTCGACCTCAGAACTTTGTTCAGTTTGTCTCGGTGACGGATAATGGAAGGAAGGGCAGGCAACTGGTCGACTTCATTTAAATAAACAAATAAAAAATAAGATAAACTCTCAAGAATAGATAAATAATAACAAAAAAATTGTAAAGTGGAGAAAGCGAGAGCGCGCGAATGCACTCAAGCAAACACAAACAGCACAGCACGATGCGTATTTTCTTTTAAATTGACAAAATAAATCAAAAATGAATCAAAAATAAAAATAAGTGGAAAAGGCGAGAGTGCGCGAGCACACAGGAGCAAACACAAGCAGCGCAGCTTGATGCGTAGTAAAAAAAATAATAAATAGACAACTGGTCGACCTCATTAGAAATAAAAACCCAAAAGATTAAATAGACAAACAAACAAACACATAAATGTGGAGAGAAGGGCAGTGCGCGCAGGAGCAAAGGTAAAGAGCAGACAGACCTGAATCCTTATCTTTACAAGGTCGACCTCAGAACTTTGTTCAGTTTCTCTCGGTGACGGATAATGGAAGGAAGGGCAGGCAACTGGTCGACTTCATTTAAATAAACAAATAAAAAATAAGATAAACTCTCAGGAATACATAAATAATAACAAAAAAATTGTAAAGTGGAGAAAGCGAGAGCGCGCGAATGCACTCAAGCAAACACAAACAGCACAGCACGATGCGTATTTTTTTTTAAATTGAGAAAATAAATCAAAAATAAAAATAAGTGGAAAAGGCGAGTGTGCGCGAGCACACAGGAGCAAAGACAAGCAGCGCAGCTTGATGCGTAGTAAAAAAAATAATAAATAGACAACTGGTCGACCTCAATAGAAATAAAAACCCAAAAGATTAGATAGACACAGAAACAAACACATAAATGTGGAGAGAAGGGCAGTGCGCGAAGGAGCAAAGGTAAAGAGCCGACAGACCTGAATCCTTATGTTTACAAGGTCGATCTCAGAACTTTGTTCAGTTTGTCTCGGTGACGGATAATGGAAGGAAGGGCAGGCAACTGGTCGACTTCATTTAAATAAACAAATAAAAAATAAGATAAACTCTCAGGAATAGATGAATAATAACAAAAAAATTGTAAAGTGGAGAAAGCGAGAGCGCGCGAATGCACTCAAGCAAACACAAACAGCACAGCACGATGCGTATTTTTTTTTAAATTGACAAAATAAATCAAAAATAAAAATAAGTGGAAAAGGCGAGAGTGCGCGAGCACACAGGAGCAAAGACAAGCAGCGCAGCTTGATGCGTAGTAAAAAAAAATAATAAATAGACAACAGGTCGACCTCATTAAAAATAAAAACCCAAAAGATTAGATAGACAAACAAACAAACACATAAATGTGGAGAGAAGGGCAGTGCGCGCAGGAGCAAAGGTAAACAGCAGACAGACCTGAATCCTTATCTTTACAAGGTCGACTTCAGAACTTTGTTCAGTTTGTCTCGGTGACGGATAATGGAAGGAAGGGCAGGCAACTGGTCGACTTCATTTAAATAAACAAATAAAAAATAAGATAAACTCTCAGGAATAGATAAATAATAACAAAAAAATTGTAAAGTGGAGAAAGCGAGAGCGCGCGAATGCACTCAAGCAAACACAAACAGCACAGCACGATGCGTATTTTTTTAAAAATTGACAAAATAAATCAAAAATAAATCAAAAATAAAAATAAGTGGAAAAGGCGAGAGTGCGCGAGCACACAGGAGCAAAGACAAGCAGCGCAGCTTGATGCGTAGTAAAAAAAATAATAAATAGACAACTGGTGGACCTCATTAGAAATAAAAACCCAAAAGATTAGATAGACAAACAAACAAACACATAAATGTGGAGAGAAGGGCAGTGCGCGCAGGAGCAAAGGTAAACAGCAGACAGAACTGAATCCTTATCTTTACAAGGTCGACCTCAGAACTTTGTTCAGTTTGTCTCGGTGACGGATAATGGAAGGAAGGGTAGGCAACTGGTCGACTTCATTTAAATAAACAAATAAAAAATAAGATAAACTCTCAGGAATAGATAAATAATAACAAAAAAAATTGTAAAGTGGAGAAAGCGAGAGCGCGCGAATGCACTCAAGCAAACACAAACAGCACAGCACGATGCGTATTTTTTTTTAAAATTGAGAAAATAAACCAAAAATAAAAATAAGTGGAAAAGGCGAGAGTGCGCGAGCACACAGGAGCAAAGACAAGCAGCGCAGCGTGATGCGTAGTAAAAAAAATAATAAATAGACAACTGGTCGACCTCAATAGAAATAAAAACCCAAAAGATTAGATAGACAAAGAAACAAACACATAAATGTGGAGAGAAGGGCAGTGCGCGCAGGAGCAAAGGTAAACAGCAGACAGACCTGAATCCTTATCTTTACAAGGTCGACCTCAGAACTTTGTCCAGTTTGTCTCGGTGAAGGATAATGGAAGGAAGGGCAGGCAACTGGTCGACTTCATTTAAATAAACAAATAAAATATAAGATAAATTCTCAGGAATAGATGAATAATAACAAAAAATTGTAAAGTGGAGAAAGCGAGAGCGCGCGAATGCACTCAAGCAAACACAAACAGCACAGCACGATGCGTATTTTTTTTAAAATTGAAAAATAAATCAAAAATAAAAATAAGTGGAAAAGGCGAGAGTGCGCGAGTACACAGGAGCAAAGACAAGCAGCGCAGCTTGATGCGTAGTAAAAAAAAAATAATAAATAGACGACTGGTCGACCTCATTAGAAATAAAAACCCAAAAGATTAGATAGACAAACAAACAAACACATAAATGTGGAGAGAAGGGCAGTGCGCGCAGGAGCAAAGGTAAACAGCAGACAGACCTGAATCCTTATCTTTACAAGGTCGACCTCAGAACTTTGTTCAGTTTGTCTCGGTGACGGATAATGGAAGGAAGGGCAGGCAACTGGTCGACTTCATTTAAATAAACAAATAAAAAATAAGATAAACTCTCAGGAATAGATAAATAATAACAAAAAAATTGTAAAGTGGAGAAAGCGAGAGCGCGCGAATGCACTCAAGCAAACACAAACAGCACAGCACGATGCGTATTTTTTTTTAAATTGACAAAATAAATCAAAAATAAATCAAAATAAAAATAAGTGGAAAAGGCGAGAGTGCGCGAGCACACAGGAGCAAAGACAAGCAGCGCAGCTTGATGCGTAGTAAAAAAAATAATAAATAGACAACTGGTCGACCTCATTAGAAATAAAAACCAAAAGATTAGATAGACAAACAAACAAACACATAAATGTGGAGAGAAGGGCAGTGCGCGCAGGAGCAAAGGTAAACAGAAGACAGACCTGAATCCTTATCTTTACAAGGTCGACCTCAGAACTTTGTTCAGTTTGTCTCGGTGACGGATAATGGAAGGAAGGGCAGGCAACTGGTCGACTTCATTTAAATAAACAAATAAAAAATAAGATAAACTCTCAGGAATAGATAAATAATAACAAAAAAATTGTAAAGTGGAGAAAGCGAGAGCGCGCGAATGCACTCAAGCAAACACAAACAGCACAGCACGATGCGTATTTTTTTTAAATTGACAAAATAAATCATAAATAAATCAAAAATAAAAATAAGTGGAAAAGGCGAGAGTGCGCGAGCACACAGGAGCAAAGACAAGCAGCGCAGCTTGATGCATAGTAAAAAAAATAATACATAGACAACTGGTCGACCTCATTAGAAATAAATCCCAAAAGAATAGATAGACAAACAAACAAACACATAAATGTGGAGAGAAGGGCAGTGCGCGCAGGAGCAAAGGTAAACAGCAGACAGACCTGAATCCTTATCTTTACAAGGTCGACCTCAGAACTTTGTTCAGTTTGTCTCAGTGACGGATAATAGAAGGAAGGGCAGGCAACTGGTCGACTTCATTTAAATAAACAAATAAAAAATAAGATAAACTCTCAGGAATAGATAAATAATAACAAAAAAATTGTAAAGTGGACAAAGCGAGAGCGCGCGAATGCACTCAAGCAAACACAAACAGCACAGCACGATGCGTATTTTTTTTAAATTGACAAAATAAATCAAAAATAAATCAAAAATAAAAATAAGTGGAAAGGCGAGAGTGCGCGAGCACACAGGAGCAAAGACAAGCAGCGCAGCTTGATGCGTAGTAAAAAAAAAATAAATAGACAACTGGTCGACCTCATTAGAAATAAAAACCCAAAAGATAAGATAGACAAACAAACAAACACATAAATGTGTAGAGAAGGGCAGTGCGTGCAGGAGCAAAGGTAAACAGCAGACAGACCTGAATCCTTATCTTTACAAGGTCGACTTCAGAACTTTGTTCAGTTTGTCTCGGTGACGGATAATGGAAGGAAGGTCAGGCAACTGGTCGACTTCATTTAAATAAACAAATAAAAAATAAGATAAACTCTCAGGAATAGATAAATAATAACAAAAAAATTGTAAAGTGGAGAAAGCGAGAGCGCGCGAATGCACTCAAGCAAACACAAATAGCACAGCACGATGCTTTTTTTTTTTAAATTGACAAAATAAATCAAAAATTAAATAAGTGGAAAAGGCGAGAGTGCGCGAGCACACAGGAGCAAGGACAAGCAGCGCAGCTTGATGCGTAGTAAAAAAAATAATAAATAGACAACTGGTCGACCTCATTAGAAATAAAAACCCAAAAGATTAGATAGACAAACAAACAAACACATAAATGTGGAGAGAAGGGCAGTGCGCGCAGGAGAAAAGGTAAACAGCAGACAGACCTGAATCCTTATCTTTACAAGGTCGACCTCAGAACTTTGTTCAGTGTGTCTCGGTGACGGATAATGGAAGGAAGGGCAGGCAACTGGTCGACTTCATTTAAATAAACAAATAAAAAATAAGATAAACTCTCAGGAATAGATAAATAATAACAAAAAAATTGTAAAGTGGAGAAAGCGAGAGCGCGCGAATGCACTCAAGCAAACACAAACAGCACAGCACGATGTGTATTTTTTTTAAATTGACAAAATAAATCAAAAATAAATCAAAAATAAAAATAAGTGGAAAAGGCGAGAGTGCGCGAGCACACAGGAGCAAAGACAAGCAGCGCAGCTTGATGCGTAGTAAAAAAAATAATAAATAGACAACTGGTCGACCTCATTAGAAATAAAAAACCAAAAGTTAAGATAGACAAACAAACAAACACATAATGTGGAGAGAAGGGCAGTGCGTGCAGGAGCAAAGGTAAACAGCAGACAGACCTGAATCATTATCTTTACAAGGTCAACTTCAGAACTTTGTTCAGTTTGTCTCGGTGACGGATAATGGAAGGAAGGTCAGGCAACTGGTCGACTTCATTTAAATAAACAAATAAAAAATAAGATAAACTCTCAGGAATAGATAAATAATAACAAAAAAATTGTAAAGTGGAGAAAGCGAGAGCGCGAGAATGCACTCAAGCAAACACAAACAGCACAGCACGTTGCGTATTTTTTTTAAAATTGACAAAATAAATCAAAAATAAATCAAAAATAAAAATAAGTGGAAAAGGCGAGAGTGCGCGAGCACACAGGAGCAAAGACAAGCAGCGCAGCTTGATGCGTAGTAAAAAAAATAATAAATAGACAACGGGTCGACCTCATTAGAAATAAAAACCCAAAAGATTAGATAGACAAACAAACAAACACATAAATATGGAGAGAAGGGCAGTGCGCGCAGGAGCAAAGGTAAACAGCAGACAGACCTGAATCCTTATATTTACAAGGTCGACCTCAGAATTTTGTTCAGTTTGTCTCGGTGACGGATAATGGAAGGAAGGGCAGGCAACTGGTCGACTTCATTTAAATAAACAAATAAAAAATAAGATAAACTCTCATGAATAGATAAATAATAACAAAGAAATTGTAAAGTGGAGAAAGCGAGAGCGCGCGAATGCACTCAAGCAAACACAAACAGCACAGCACGATGCGTATTTTTTTTAAAATTGACAAAATAAATCAAAAATAAATCAAAAATAAAAATAAGTGGAAAGGCGAGAGTGCGCGAGCACACAGGAGCAAAGACAAGCAGCGCAGCTTGATGCGTAGTAAAAAAAATAATAAACAGACAACTGGTCGACCTCATTAGAAATAAAAACCCAAAAGATTAGATAGACAAACAAACAAACACATAAATGTGGAGAGAAGGGCAGTGCGCGCAGGAGAAAAGGTAAACAGCAGACAGACCTGAATCCTTATCTTTACAAGGTCGACCTCAGAACTTTGTTCAGTTTGTCTCGGTGACGGATAATGGAAGGAAGGGCAGGCAACTGGTCAACTTCATTTAAATAAACAAATAAAAAATAAGATAAACTCTCAGGAATAGATAAATAATAACAAAAAATTGTAAAATGCAGAAAGCGGGAGCGCGCGAATGCACTCAAGCAAACACAAACAGCACAGCACGATGCGTATTTTTTTTTAAATTGACAAAATAAATAAAAAATAAATCAAAAATAAAAATAAGTGGAAAAGGCGAGAGTGCGCGAGCACACAGGAGCAAAAGACAAGCAGCGCAGCTTGATGCGTAGTAAAAAAAATAATAAATAGAAAACTGGTCGACCTCATTATTAATAAAAACCCAAAAGATAAGATAGACAAACAAACAAACACATAAAAGTGGAGAGAAGGGCAGTGCGGGCAGGAGCAAAGGTAAACAGCAAACAGACCTGAATCCTTATCTTTACAAGGTCGACCTCAGAACTTTGTTCAGTTTGTCTCGGTGACGGATAATGGAAGGAAGGGCAGGCAACTGGTCGACTTCATTTAAATAAACAAATAAAAATAAGATAAACTCTCAGGAATAGATAAATTATAACAAAAAAATTGTAAAGTGGAGAAAGCGAGAGCGCGCGAATGCACTCAAGCAAACACAAACAGCACAGCACGATGCGTATTTTTTTTAAAATTGACAAAATAAATCAAAAATAAATCAAAAATAAAATAAGTGGAAAAGGCGAGAGTGCGCGAGCACAGAGGAGCAAAGACAAGCAGCGCAGCTTGATGCGTAGTAAAAAAAAAAATAAATAGACGACTGGTCGACCTCATTAGAAATAAAAACCCAAAAGATTAGATAGACAAACAAACAAACACATAAATGTGGAGAGAAGGGCATTGCGCGCAGGAGCAAAGGTAAACAGCAGACAGACTTGAATCCTTAACTTTACAAGGTCGACCTCAGAACTTTGTTCAGTTTGTCTCGGTGACGGATAATGGAAGGAAGGGCAGGCAACTGGTCGACTTCATTTAAATAAACAAATAAAAAATAAGATAAACTCTCAGGAATAGATAAATAATAACAAAAAAATTGTAAAGTGCAGAAAGCGAGAGCGCGCGAATGCACTCAAGCAAACACAAACATCACAGCACGATGCGTATTTTTTTTTAAATTGACAAAATAAATCAAAAATAAATCAAAAATAAAAATAAGTGGAAAAGGCGAGAGTGCGCGAGCACACAGGAGCAAAGACAAGCAGCGCAGCTTGATGCGTAGTAAAAAAAATAATAAATAGACAACTGGTCGACCTCATTAGAAATAAAAACCCAAAAGATTAGATAGACAAACAAACAAACACATAAATGTGGAGAGAAGGGCAGTGCGCGCAGGAGCAAAGGTAAACAGAAGACAGACCTGAATCCTTATCTTTACAAGGTCGACCTCAGAACTTTGTTCAGTTTGTCTCGGTGACGGATAATGGAAGGAAGGGCAGGCAACTGGTCGACTTCATTTAAATAAACAAATAAAAAATAAGATAAACTCTCAGGAATAGATAAATAATAACAAAAAAATTGTAAAGTGGAGAAAGCGAGAGCGCGCGAATGCACTCAAGCAAACACAAACAGCACAGCACGATGCGTATTTTTTTTAAATTGACAAAATAAATCATAAATAAATCAAAAATAAAAATAAGTGGAAAAGGCGAGAGTGCGCGAGCACACAGGAGCAAAGACAAGCAGCGCAGCTTGATGCATAGTAAAAAAAATAATACATAGACAACTGGTCGACCTCATTAGAAATAAATCCCAAAAGAATAGATAGACAAACAAACAAACACATAAATGTGGAGAGAAGGGCAGTGCGCGCAGGAGCAAAGGTAAACAGCAGACAGACCTGAATCCTTATATTTACAAGGTCGAACTCAGAACTTTGTTCAGTTTGTCTCGGTGACGGATAATGGAAGGAAGGGCAGGCAACTGGTCGACTTCATTTAAATAAACAAATAAAAAATAAGATAAACTCTCAGGAATAGATAAATAATAACAAAAAAATTGTAAAGTGAGAAAGCGAGAGCGCGCGAATGCACTCAAGCAAACACAAAGAGCACAGCACGATGCGTATTTTTTTTAAAATTGACAAAATACATAAAAAATAATCAAAAATAAAAATAAGTGGAAAAGGCGAGAGTGCGCGAGCACACAGGAGCAAAGACAAGCAGCGCAGCTTGATGCGTAGTAAAAAAAATAATAAATAGACAACTGGTCGACCTCATTAGAAATAAAAACCCAAAAGATTAGATAGACAAACAAACAAACACATAAATGTGGAGAGAAGGGCAGTGCGCGCAGGAGCAAAGGTAAACAGCAGACAGACCTGAATCCTTATCTTTACAAGGTCGACCTCAGAACTTTGTTCAGTTTGTCTCGGTGACGGATAATGGAAGGAAGGGCAGGCAACTGGTCGACTTCATTTAAATAAACAAATAAAAAATAAGATAAACTCTCAGGAATAGATAAATAATAACAAAAAAATTGTAAAGTGGAGAAAGCGAGAGCGCGCGAATGCACTCAAGCAAACACAAACAGCACAGCACGATGCGTATTTTTTTTTAAATTGACAAAATAATAAAAAATAAATCAAAAATAAAAATAAGTGGAAAAGGCGAGAGTGCGCGAGCACACAGGAGCAAAGACAAGCAGCGCAGCTTGATGCCTAGTAAAAAAAATAATAAATAGACAACTGGTCGACCTGATTAGAAATAAAAACCCAAAAGATTAGATAGACAAACAAACAAACACATAAATGTGGAGAGAAGGGCAGTGTGCGCAGGAGCAAAGGTAAACAGCAGACAGACCTGAATCCTTATCTTTACAAGGTCGACCTCAGAACTTTGTTCAGTGTGTCTCGGTGACGGATAATGGAAGGAAGGGCAGGCAACTGGTCGACTTCATTTAAATAAACAAATAAAAAATAAGATAAACTCTAAGGAATAGATAAATATAACAAAAAAATTGTAAAGTGGAGAAAGCGAGAGCGCGCGAATGCACTCAAGCAAACACAAACAGCACAGCACGATGCGTATTTTTTTAAATTGACAAAATAAATCAAAATAAATCAAAAATAAAAATAAGTGGAAAAGGCGAGAGTGCGCGAGCACACAGGAGCAAAGACAAGCAGCGCAGCTTGATGCGTAGTAAAAAAAAAATAAATAGACAACTGGTCGACCTCATTAGAAATAAAAACCCAAAAGATAAGATAGACAAACAAACAAACACATAAATGTGTAGAGAAGGGCAGTGCGTGCAGGAGCAAAGGTAAACAGCAGACAGACCTGAATCCTTATTTTTACAAGGTCGACTTCAGAACTTTGTTCAGTTTGTCTCGGTGACGGATAATGGAAGGAAGGTCAGGCAACTGGTCGACTTCATTTAAATAAACAAATAAAAAATAAGATAAACTCTCAGGATAGATAAATAATAACAAAAAAATTGTAAAGTGGAGAAAGCGAGAGCGCGCGAATGCACTCAAGCAAACACAAATAGCACAGCACGATGCTTTTTTTTTTAAATTGACAAAATAAATCAAAAATTAAAATAAGTGGAAAAGGCGAGAGTGCGCGAGCACACAGGAGCAAAGACAAGCAGCGCAGCTTGATGCGTAGTAAAAAAATAATAAATAGACAACTGGTCGACCTCATTAGAAATAAAAACCCAAAAGATTAGATAGACAAACAAACAAACACATAAATGTGGAGAGAAGGGCAGTGCGCGCAGGAGAAAAGGTAAACAGCAGACAGACCTGAATCCTTATCTTTACAAGGTCGACCTCAGAACTTTGTTCAGTGTGTCTCGGTGACGGATAATGGAAGGAAGGGCAGGCAACTGGTCGACTTCATTTAAATAAACAAATAAAAAATAAGATAAACTCTCAGGAATAGATAAATAATAACAAAAAAATTGTAAAGTGGAGAAAGCGAGAGCGCGCGAATGCAGTGCACGTGCAAGCCTCGGGCAGAGTGTTTCCTTTTCTCTTTATTTTTTCCTCCCCCCAGCTGCAAAAGTGGGATCATTAATGCCACTTACCTGAATGGATTTTGGTGGTAAGTTCTATGGGAATATTGATATCACTTACCCCAACAGAGCTTTAGACAAAACCAAATGTATAGTAGTTGTCCAATAAAAGTATACTCTGCAGAATGCTCTGGTTTTCTTTTCCTAGGAATTATTAGATGCTTTTTATTAGTGGGTATGTCTTAAAACTGTTCCAGAGCTCCAATACCCTTTAATCTTTGCAAGCTCCTGATGGGAGGCATTGGTCCTTCAGATTTTCAGATGAGGAAAAAGATTCAGAATACTCACAGGAATGGTTCAAGGTCATGATGAGTGGACGATAAAGCTAATATTCCACCTTCGGTGGGATTGTAACATAACCAAACTCTCTCGGCAACACCATGCCTCCGTCCCAATTTACAAGAAGAGCCCAAACTTCAAACTGGTGAGTGAGTGTAGCCCAGGGTGTCTGTGGGTAGAGGTGTGGCTTGCATAGAAAATGCTGGGCTCTCTGGAGTTTCCATGATATGAGTCTTTCCCATACAGCACACCAAGCAGGGTAAAGCAGGGTGGAGCAGCATGTCTTCCACAACGGGCTGAAAACCACTGACAAAAACAAGCATTCCACTCTCAGCCAACAAGGACATTTCCATTAAGACTTTGAAAAGGACCCAAGAAGGTAAGCATTTTCTCCTGGCAACTCAGCACTGGTCACGGAAGTAAAAACAAACCCACATCCACAGCCATCTTTCTTTGTTTTTAGTGCCATCACAGCACAGCCTCGATGGTTGAGGGAAGGTTTTTCCATCCCGGACTTGACTTGTCGAATTCACGAAGCCACCGGTGCTGAAAAGTGTCCGTCCCCTGAAATCTGCACTTTAGGAGAAAGCATCCTGCAGCCCTCTAGCTTGTACTAAGTCCTCAGTAGCACTCTGCCTCTGAGCTCGGTCTCCAGAAATGCAAGGTGCTTCGTACAAGGTTTGGAAATTGCAAGTGTGGGACCAAGGCTTAAAATATTATTTTTTAAAAAGGCAAAATTACCTAGAAAAAATTAAATGGTAACAGAGTGCTTTGAAGATCTCTTTCTGTCTCTCTATGTCTCTGTCTCTACCCATCTCTGTCTCTGTCTCTTTGTCTCTCTCTTGCTCACACATACACATATGCGCACACACACACACACACACACACACACACACACACCCTCCCCCCCACACACATACACACACAGGATTTCTGACCCACAGTGCAATGACTCATTTTGTATAAGAAACACAAACCTGGTTGATGTTGATGAAAGCAACATGTATGTTTTATTACTAATAACAGACACCAGGGGTCTTATGACAAATTATTTCTAAGCATACAAAATTCTGTAATGTACCAGAGGTCAGGCCCACAAACTGTGCCTTCCATCACTGTATAAGCACAGCTAAGTGTTTCCCCCAGTAACTAAATCCATGTGTGGGAGCCGTTGAGAATTGCTGGCATGCAGAAATCCCGAAGCCTGCTTACTGGTTTTTTTTTTTAGTCTGAGCAGTTAGATTTCAAATTTCATCAGCATTTAGCTTGCTTCTGTTTCCTAACAAACACCGCACGCACAAGCAGACGCGACCAGATGTCTGTAGTTTATCATGCAAATATTACATAGAAGCGATAATCATTATTAACGAATATAATCACCCAGAGTCGGGAGGGATATCATTCACTGCCAGTTTGTGTTCAACCCCTTCTGTTCCACAGTCAAGAAAGAGAAGGAAAAGCCTTCAGCAATCAGATGGATGCTTCGAAGAAGAAGAGAGCTCACGGGCCCGCCAAGGGGTTGCTGGTTTGAAATGTCTTTGTGTTTTGACAATACCTTCTTTGCTCGGGAGCAGAATCCAACAAGGTCAACCATTGCCCGATGAGCCCCTGGTTATTTCCCACCCACCAGCTTCTAAAGATCTCCCCCCTCTATCCCAATCTACCTTCCAGTGGCAATGCCAACAAGCCTTTGGGTTCTAAGTTGTGTGCGATGGGAGGAGAGTTAGGCCTCACTCCCCTTGGTTCTACTCAGTCTTAGCAGTAGGTCCTTTACCCCCACTTTCCTTGTAACAGAGGCTCCGGACATGTATGTAGCCTGAGGAACTCCAGGTTGGCAAACATGGTTTTGCTGGGCCCACATTATGTTTCAAAAATAAAAAATGAAAAAGAACTAGCTGCCAACTGTTAAAACATCAGGAAGTTTCACCTACTAATTTAGATTTTTCAATAAAGAAGAAAGAAAGGAGGGAGGGAGGATGAAAGGAGGGTGAAAGAAAGGAGAGAGGGTGGGAGGGAAGAAAGAGGGAAGGGAAGAGGAGGGAGGGAAGGGTGTTCAAGGCTTGGTGTGTGGTAAGCATACGATCAACCGTTAGTCTCTCCAGAAGAGATTTTTATTTTCAGTCTCTCCAGAAGAGATTTTTCTTTTCAACAGCTTTACTAAGATATTTTCCAAAGAGCTTTTGAAAGTCAGTTCTTGGAACCTTCTGTTTTAGCAAGAAACTATAAATGACTCCAAATTTTAAAGGCTTTCAAGTAATCCAGTTAGCATAAAATCTCTTTGGGTCACACTCCAGGCATTCTTTTGGATCTCTGATTGCAAATGTATGGCCTCTGACAATTCTATTTGTGCCATCTGAAGCCACTTTTATAGAGGTTTTATTTTACATGGTGGGGCAGGACATATTATTTTGAACTCAGAGTGCATGTTATTTATTTACTTGGGCAGTACTTGGGTTTGAACTCAAGGCCTTCTTACTTTACCACTTAAATCATGACCCTAGTCCTTTTTGCTTACTTTTTTTTCCCCCAGGTAGGGTCTTGTGTTTATATCTGGACCAATTTTGGATCACAATCCCTTTACCTATATATAAAACTGCTATTATAGGAGTTTAGTATTACAGGAGTGTACTCAGAGCTTGTTTCTTGAGCAGAGAATCACGTGGTTTTTGTTGTTGTTGTTTGTTTTTTTACTGGGCTATCTTTGAAATGTGTCCCGACTGCCAAGTAATTGCTATTATAAGTATGAGCCACACTACCTGGCCTCAAAGTATAGTTTGATCTTTTTTTTTTTTTTCCTGTCCTATTCCTCAAACAATTTCTAGTTTTGGTGTCCCATACCCATAGCCATTAGAAGTTGGGATGGTGTAGGGCTATAAGGGACCTCATTTCCTTAAAGAAAGTTCTGTGCTCATCCCCCAAACCTTACCCAGAGCTGGAGAAAGCAAATTGAATGATCCCAGACATCATCTTACTTGCCTACCATTTGATATGAGTTCTTGAACCTGCCCTTCTAAGCTTCTCTTCGGTCTTCAATGTATGAAGAATCTTGGATATCTTCTTTATCTAAATAAAGTATCAAATTAGGCAAGATGGAGGTTGATCTTGGTTTCTTTTTTTTCCTCCTTTTGTCCATTGATCACTCATCGCTTCTTGTCTACATGTGCAGGAATTAGTAGCAGAATATTTCAATACCATGAGAGTACATTCACTTGTTAAGCATTAACATATAAAATGGCACCCCAAGGATGGACCGTCAAGGACATACCTGGGTAAGTTGTCCCATAGCAGTCTTATGATCTGATAGGAGTCCATCCTTTAACTCTTTGTCATCAGAGATGGGCTACTTTCTACTCCACAACTCATTTTCCCCATCTGTAAAATGGGGTAAAGGATGTGACCCACTTTATACAACCTGTTACAAAGAAAGAAATGGGTTAGCACCAGAAGAATATCTAGGCTATACAAAAAAAAAAAGTTAGATGGTTTTTCATCCCCCAAATCAGTAAAAATCTCACTGGGGAAATGGAACAAGATGAGTAGACAGGAAAAAACCAATATACACAGATGGAGCCGAGGGAGAAAGCTTTTGTTTTTGTTTTATTTTTTTTTTCCGAGTTAAAGGAAAAACAGAAAGATCCAACACATACACTTCCATCTCCAACCAAGCTGGCATCTCTTGTTTCTTTCTTTCTTTTTTTCTCCCAATCTTTCATGTCTAGACTCTCCAAAGACAATTGTGAAGGTATTGTGTTTGACTGGTGAATCTAAAGCAGCCCCTTGCTTGTCCTCTGAGGATCTGAATTAAAACCTCCAGGCAGGAATTGAGGGAAGAAGGGTTGGGCGAGGTGGGGTGGGCGGCTACTCTATGTGGCATAGACTTTGATGGCAAAGAAGCCGCTGAGATAAAAGGGCTCCTCCCAGCAGAGCTGATATTAAAACGGGAAACATTTCATTAAGCCCAGTCCCAGGAAAGGAGCCGTGGCCAGCTGTGAGAAAGCTAAGGGGACGCACAGTGTGCTTGCCGGTCAGTTCTTCCTCTGATCTCTCTTGGTTCTCTTCACTGCAGTCACCAAAAAGCTAGTCCGGCACCCAACTTCCAGATCCGAACGCTCAGGGAGCCTAGAAATCCAGCCCCTCCCTACTTGGATTCTAACTATTTCTCTGCCACTCTTTCTTTCTTTTCTAGAATACAGGGGTTCCCTGAGTGTTCCCCCTTTCCCGCTGGCTTAGACATGTACCACCATCAAAAGTATCTTTTTATTATTTCTCCTACTTGAATTGCCTCCCCCACCCCCCCTCCACCTTCCCCTACCAATTCCTCCTTGCCAAGCTCCTATACAACCTTCAAAATCCAGCACAAATAACCCCTTTTTCAGATACATCCCCATCTTCTATCAGCCGGGCGTGTCTCTGATCTAGAAAGTTGATCCAGTCGCAAGCTGGCATTTCCTTGCCCTTGGATTTTAGGATTTACCAAGACCTCCTAAGTTGGGCACAGGTCAACAATCCATCTTGTCTCCTCAGTGCATTTTACTTACAAGTAGGAAGGAAGCAGTGCTAAGTATTCACCTCATCTTTCATGGCAGCTTGTATCAGAGGGGGTTAGGCTTCCTGTACCCCCAAAAGATGGTAAAGATACAGCCCAGCACAAGGCCTCGAGTTCAAAACTCAGTACCAACACACACAATGAGACACACCCCACACACAGGCACACACGCTCACACATACAGATAAACAAATAAAGCTTATTTGATTCCAGATAGGAAAGAGACCATATGCGCCCCACTCTTTTCATGCTTTAGGTCAAAACCACAGCCCTTTGTTACCTCTATTGGGCCAGTGCCATTTTGATACATGCCCCCTCTTCCTTAGCCGGAGCTTTATGTATGCAACAACGCATTCTATATTCACGGGTGTGGGTGTCGAACTAAACTCCACAACGAAAACAGACATATGAGGTTCAAAAGCCACCTTCCCCAAGATTTTATTTTCGTTCATCGCATGGAATATTAATGTGCATCGCAAAAAGGAAGGAATATATATATATATATATATATATCAGGTTTGGTATTTGTATTGTTATTATACAAGTGATATACAGAGGGGGTTCTAGTTACACACATCAGACAGTTGAGTGCATTTCCTTTGGAACAGTGTCACCTTCGGGAAGGAATCTTTTACTTCGTAAGCATGAATGGAAGTCTTTTCAAAACCAGACTTCCATGTTTTAGGCATTCAAACAGGCATCATGATGCTTTTTTTTTTTCCCCCAAGAGGAAAAAACACGGATGGTATTAGGGATGTTTCAAATCCCAGGATTGTTTGCATGGGATGGCCTGTCAAAGGCTGGTGTGAGACAGGCATTTCACTGCCTGCAGTTTACATGCTAGCACTGTAGGTACATGATTTGATGTGTGTGCTCGTGCCGGGACCTCAACCTCTCTGATTCACAGTGACTTCATTTATCAAACAAATTCCTCCATGACCACATCCCAGGGTGACTTACTGAGCTCACGTACTCCAGGCAACTGATACTCGTGGGCTCTTCATAAATATGAGTTTCCTTGCCTAAATCCTGATAGATGGGTTGGGGAGCTATTTTCCCAGGCAGTGCTAGCTTCTTAAATTAAAATCATGTTTTTCTCCTGTTTAATTGCTGTCTAAACATTTTGGCTCTTGTCTCTTATTTATTTAGCATTTATTCAAAATGAACTTTCTGTGTCTGCTAGAGCCGATATGGATGTGTTCATCAAGACATCGCATTTTCCTTTTGGAAGGCAGGGAGGCGGTTTCTCAGCCCCTCTGCCCGCACCCTTGACCCCAAGTCTTGCTCTAATCATGTGACTGGGGTCTGATCATTTGAATGTACATGAAAAGGGTGCATGCTGTAGCCATTAAAAGTGCTACATAAGGACCCATTCGATCTCTCACCTGCCTGCTGATGACTGCTCTGATATAATGAAGTCCCAGGTTGGGATAAGCTTGCATGCCTGAATCGTCTAGTCTCTCTCAGGACAGTGACAGGCTCCCCACCTCAGCATTCGTTCTGTCTGGGTGAAGAAACCATCTCAAGTCACAGCGAATGCTAAGCCTCAGGGGGCTTTACCATAGCCTTGCCTGAGATGGTTCAGTCCAGGCACTGCGAACATGTCTTCCTGCGGCAGGAGCTGTTCTGTGCATGACTAGATTCCAGGAGCACTTCTCTCAGTGGTGACTAAACATTCCCCGGGGTGGGAGGTTAGGGGTGGGTTGAGGGTGGAATTATGCCCCGTGGAGACCCCCAATGATCTAGACTTACCAACTCTGTCATGCACAGGAGCCCCCAGGACCTGCAGGCTCATCAGAAGACGGAACCAATTGAGCTACGGACTTCATGAAATCATTTCAGGATTGGATGAGGAGGCAAACTGCCTGGCAGAACTCTAGCTTCAAACAGAGTCATCAATAAGATGTGGTAGCCATGCTTGAGGGCAGGAAAATCAAGCCAGTCCCTCTCATGATTATGATTTGACTTTCAAAGAGATTTTTAAGAAGTCTGTTTTCACTCACGGGGCATCGTACATCCACACTGGGAAAACTTTCCCTTCGGTGTTGACTGAGTTTGGGGGTGTGGTGTTAGTGGGAGACACACGAGGCCAAGGGTGTCCAGGCTTCAATATATCCATAAACCTCAGTTCCTCATCTGTGAAATGGACCTAGCTGTAATCTTCCTCCAATGTGTAAAACCAAAGCACAGTTGGTGTGTGTGTGTGTGTGTGTGTGTGTGTGTGTGTGTGTGTGAACTGTGCACCCAGATTGTTGACAGAGGATGGGAAGATAAACGCTGGCTATTCTTCTTACAATGGAGGCTGTAAGAATCTCTCCCAGACCCCCCCCCCCCCACACACACACAGAGTTTTCTTATCTAATTTGCCTAGTCATCAATCAAAAAAAATCCAAAGGGACTGTCGGGTAAAATGTTAAATAAATCCTGAGGAATAACGATGGAACATTCATAATATATGCTCTGCTCTTGAACATCTTTACAACTCCCCGAGGAAGGGTTGGGTCTTTTAATGTAATATTTGAGGAAAAGCTCCAGGGTGGGGTGAGGTGGGTACCATATCAGTCAGAAGTCCCTTTGTTAGTGACTTTTCAACATGGGCATTCTACACCAGAGATCACATGGGAGCTCAGTGACAAGGTGGGGGTGGGGGCAGGGAGCGGCTTGTGACAGGGACTCATAGCCTCTGTGGTGATTTCAGTACCCTAAAAGTTTTGCTGCCAGCCTGGATACACAAAGCTCATTCCCCCACAGAGTTGAGGACCTTGAACACATTTGGAAAACATGATATGATCCAAGAAGTTCTGAGTGACTCATTGTCCTTGATCTCCACAATTGGCAGCCTTGACGAAAAGCAAACCATCTATCATGTCACAGCCACAACACCACACCAGCTCATTGGCAGTGCCCAGGCCAGGTGCTGGCAGCTGGCTCAAAGAGCAATCATTGTGGTCAGCTCTTAAAACACGAGTTAGAGGTTTACTTAGTGGCAGTAGACTTACTGGATATGGAGCAACGATGCAATGCAATTCCACATTTCTCCTGCAGGAGGCAGAAACTCAGTTCAAACTGCCCTTGACAGGCAGAGGGCTGCTATATGGGGGAGCCCCAAGGGTGGGCCTTCAGCCTTCATGCACCCTAACAGTAGGATCCAGTGCTGTATTCTCTCTCTCTCTCTCTCTTCCTCTCTCTCTGTCTCTCATCTTCCCATTATAATGATCCTTCCTCTCAATGGCAAGTTTTCTCACAGACCTTTCTTAAAAAGAGTAAACCTTTATTTGTTGTTACTCCTTGATGCAGCAAACCTCCACAAGTTGTCTGATTGGACCTGCGCAAGTCTGTGCCTGAGTCGATTGCTGTGGTTTAAGATGAGGACAATGATGGCTGGTATTCCTCTCCAATGTATTTCTTGGACTGATATGGTTTTCCTCGGGTGAAAACCATACAGATGTGATGTAACAAAGTACAAAGAATTGTATGCTGAGCAGGCAAAAAAAAAAAAAAGAAATGAAAAATGATTGAGAACTGGTTCATGTCCTTCTTGCCTATTAATATTTTCAACACTGGAAATCCTGTCTGCATTTTGTAGATGGGGAGAATGAAACTCAGGGCAGCTAAGCACCCACACTTCTAGTTATTTGGTGTGTGTGTGTGTGTGTGTGTGTGTGTGTGTGTGTGTGTGTCTGTGTGTGTTGGTAGTGGGGCTTGAACTCAGCGCCTGTATGCTGTCCCTTAGCTTTTTCATTCAAAGCTGGTGCTCTATCACAGCTGGTGCTCTACCACTTTACCCATGGCTCTGCTTTTGGCTTTTTCCTGGTTAATTGGAAATAAGCACTTCATGGATTTTCCCACCTCTGTGATTCTCAGCTCTCAGCTTCCTGGTGGCTAGGAGCCACTGGCACTTGGCTATACTTACTATTTTATGTGCCTGAATATTAGGTTAGAAAAAGGCTGACAATATATGTGTGCTTTAATTTTTTTTGAGGCACAGACTTATTATAAGGCCATCCTGACCTTGAACTCATAGCCCTCTTGTCTCCATCTCCCTAGTGCTAACAATACAGGAATGCACCATCCCAACGGACTATAATTTTGTTTTGTATTGTTTTCTTCAGAGCTGGGAATCAAACCCAAGGCTCATGTATTCTAGACAATAGTAGGCTATAGTACTGACCTATATCTGCAGCCTTCTAATGCACTCTTATATTCACAAGGTTTCTCAAAGCAAGCCTTACTTTTTCAGTGTATATTTCCTGAAGGTTTTGAGGGAGGGTCAGGAGAAAGTTGAGCAAAGGAACAGGAAGAATTCCTAGAATATTATTTGTTCCATTCTAAGAGCCATTGGACCTGAGATCTAAACTCAACTAAGTACACATCAATCCATCACACCCTCTTGAATGGAGCTCTTTCACCATCCTTGGATCAAGCTATTTCCCCATGAAATATGTGCTCTAGTCTAGCAATCATGGTTTCTTAGTTAAAGCAACAAAAATGAGCTATGGCTCATTTAGACAGAAAACAGGGATATTCATGGAATCAGGAGAAAGTAGGGTGGCTTACAACTTGGAATCCTAGCTATTCTGGAGGGGAAGATCTCAAAGATAACAGTTTGAGACCAGCCTGGGAGAAACACTAACAAGAGCCCATCTCTGGATTGCAGTGAGCCCTTCCCATGCAAGCTACTGGGGAGACATGGAAAATCGTGGTCTAAGCCCACTCCAGGCAAAACTGTGAGACCTTTTCCAAAAATAACAAAAGCAAAGATAGGCAGGGACTGTGATTCAAGCAGTCCAATGCCAGCCTAGCAAACATGATGCTCTGAGTTCAAGCCCCAGTGCCACCAAATAATAACAATGAAAACAATATTTAGAAACAAACAACCATTCTTGTGTGCAAGATGTTTGAGTCTCTAGAGAACAAACAGTTGGAGGCAGGAACCCATGATGGCCCCAGCAAAGGGGAAAATATTTAATGCATTCACTTTTTTATCTTTGCGGATTTCACGAAGGAGAGATGATCTAGCTGGCCACCACAATGAGGAATGCACTTGAGGAATTAATGAAGGAATGATAATTCCAGCTCCAAGAAGTGATGCCACTCCACTGGGCACTAAGGCCCCTTGAAAAGGCCATCAAATTGAGCAGAGCTAGAATAAAGTGAAGTGTGGGCAGGGGGAATGCAGTCAACAACCCAATATAGATGCTACAAAATTAAGAAGAGTGAAGGAAGGGGTTGGTAGGGGAGGAGAAAACAGGGTGAGAAAGTTGACAAGGGTGACATTGATCAAGATATATTGTATTCATAAACTGCTTTGTTCAGTGGCAACTCCTTTGTACAATTATGTCACAATAATATTTTTTTTTAAAGAGAAAAGAAACAAAAGCTCACCTATTGTATAACGTACTTGATCTTTTACCTCTAGGAGACCACACAACTCAGGCCATGTTTTACACGAAAAAAAAAAACAAAACAAAAAAACAGAAATCAAACCCAAAACATCCTTCAACGAAACTACTTTTCCTGCAGTCTGGAACCCAGCCAGGGAAAAGCCTTTCTCGGCTGTGTAAGATTCTTTGTGTCATTTCAAAATTGCGGCTGACACTTTAATATTTAAACAGAACAGAAGAGATATGGATTATTTATTTTCTTTTACTTTAATTTTACTTTGGTACCAGCTCCCAACTTCTTTTTTAAACTGAAAAACAACAAAACCATCCATTTGAACAGCAGCGTCTGCTCAACTCATTGGGTTATGAATGTGAACCTGACAATTACAATCCACAAAAGCCTCTTTCAATGCCATTGTCTTGTCCTCGGCTTCTGTACCACTATGAAATTACACTAAAAATGTTGTGGGTTTTTTTTTTGTATGTGTGTGTGTGTGGCTCGAGGCAAAACTCGTCATATAGAATTTGACTATGATCTATATATTTATGGAGGAAAATTAATCTTCAATGCTTCAAACTTTTTATGCCTCATAATTTTATCAAAAATGTCCAAATGCATCATAATGAAGCTGCCACAGACATGAAAAATGTCCTACTTTCCTCATAAACTTAAGGAGAGAAAAAATTAAACCCTGCACACACTAAGGGTGCCTTTTTTGGAGGCATTGTCTGGTTTTTCTGTTTTATGAGCTACTCAACAATGGAGTAGCAGTGGCAGAATAGGGCAGACACTGCATAGGTGAGAGCAGCTGTCTCCCACACTCCTTCCAGGGGAGGCACAGGAGGCCTAAAGTGACTTTCTTTTTGGTCTAATTAATTGTGAAACACTGCTCCTCCAGACCTAGAAATTTTTTTTTTCCTAAACCCACATTATCATAAAACAAGCTATAAACCTCTTAGGAGATATGTGACGGAAACCCAACTGGAGTGAAACTAAAGGGGAAAACAGCCCATCGGTTGACTCCAGGAAATGAGAATAGCCAGGAGTAGCTTGCTTCATGCTCGCCTACGAAGTACCAGGCATAATGGGGGTAGCCACAATGCAAACTCTGAGACTAGAAGTTATTCCACTCATGACAAGTGTGTATGTTCTTTCTTAGCTTTGGCATAATAGTCCCTGTGAAGATTCTAGCTCAGTTGACTCACATTCCTTCAGAGAGCCCACGATGTCAACCAATGGGTTGGTACTCTCTGACAGACATGGTGGATGGGAAGGAAGGAACAGGACTAAGATTTTCCTCCACCAGGAAAATCTATACTTCTCCAGCCACAGAACTAGAGACACTGTATGGGGAAAAATGGAAATATATATATACTTGTATCACTGTTGGGTTTGGATGCTAGTATTTCCGCCCATAATTTACCAATTTATTTGGTGCTGCCTCCACTAAAACTGCCAGAAAGAGTTGTTTCTTGGAGGGGGGTTTACAATGATTTGACAAGAGATTTGTGCTTCTGCATGTAATAAAAGCAAATCTTGCATTTTTCTGAATTCAGCAGTTGAAGTTGTCCAGTCTAGCACATTTATGCTCTGCTTTTTTTTTTTTTTAACTTTTTTTTGTGTGTGTGTCTTTTCTTTTTCTTTTTTTTTTTTTTTTTTTTTTTTTTTGCCAGTCCTGGGCCTTGGACTCAGGGCCTGAGCACTGTCCCTGGCTTCTTTTTGCTCAAGGCTAGCACTCTGCCACTTGAGCCACAGCGCCACTTCTGGCCGTTTTCTGTATATGTGGTGCTGGGGAATCGAACCTAGGGCCTCGTGTATCCGAGGCAGGCACTCTTGCCACTAGGCTATATCCCCAGCCCCTGCTTTTTTTTTTTTTTTTTTAACCCTCTCATTGTGTCCTCTCCCTTCCCCCCTGACAATTTACAATGCTTTTACATGAAGGCCTTTTTAAGGCCAACAAAATTTCCCCAACAGATTGGAAAGAGATTGTTATGTAAGTAAACGCTTAGAGATGTGTTTCCTGGAGACCACTAGATATCAGGCACTTTGTTTACTAATTAGATATGCTATAAGAAGAAAACTAGATCTAACCCTGTAATTTCTCTTTAGGACTTATACATTTATCCACAGAGAAAATATTTAGTGATTCCCTTAATATTGTCCAGGACTGTCCTAGGGATACAAATAAACCCAGGCCTCCTCTCCTGGAAATCTCTAGTAGAGACTAAATTTGAACAGAGTCACATAAATAATTATAATATATATTAATGGCTTGGTGCTGGTGGCTCGTGCCTGTCATGCTAGCTGTTCAGGAGGCTGAGATTTGAGGATTGCAGTTGGAAGGCAGCCAGGGCAAGAAAGACCATGAGACTTAAAAAAATTAATTTACTTTTATTTTTGTTGGTCATAGGGCTTGAACTTATGGCCTGGGCACTGTCTCTGAGCTCTTTTTGCTCAAGACTAGTGCTCTGCCACTTTGACCCACAGTGCCACTTCTGGTTTTCTGGTGGTTAATTGGAGATAAGAATTTCATGGACTTTCCTGACTGGGTTGGATTTGAACCATAATCCTAAGGTCTCAGCCTCCTGAGTAGCTAGGATTACAGGCATGAGTCACCAGTGCCTGACTTGTGAAACCTATTCCCAATTAAGGACTAGAAAACCGAAAGTGGCGCTGTAGTTTGAAGTGGTAAAGTGCTAGCCTTGAGCAAAAAAGTTCAGGGATGGTGCCTAGGCTCTAGGTTCAAGCCCCATGAACCAAAAAATAATAATAAAAAAAAGCTAAAATTTTAAAATGCATGCAGCGAGGGAGGGGAAATAATAGTGGGCAGTAGTAATATAAAAGAAACCATAAAAAGGAAATAGATGTCATCAGAGGAGACAGCTAAAGGCTGTCCTGAAGAAATTCTTGCATTGTGATCTAAAGGATAAAAAAAGACAGAAAAAGAGCACATAGGAATTTGAAGTTCACACCTATACTCCCAAAGAACTTAGGAAGCAGAAATGGGAGTATGTTTTTAATTTAATTTTTATTCTTATTATAAAGGTGATGTGCAAAGGGGTAACAGTTACATGAGTCAGGCAAAGAGTACATTTCTTTTTGGGCAATGTCACTCCTACCCTTGCTCTCTCCCAGTAGAAATAGAAGTGTTATCATTCAAGGTCAGTTCAAGCAAACACACACACACATACACACACACACACACACACACACACACACACACACACACACACTAGCCAAATACTATCTCAAATAACAAATTTGGGATAGTGGGCCACCTCTGTAATCCCAGCTATAGCAAAGGCAGAGTAGGAAAATCATAGTCCAAGGAAAAAACTCAAGACTTGATTTGGAAAATAACTAAAGCCAAAAGGACTGGCTTCATGGTAGATCATTTGCTTAGAAAGCAAAACGCTTTGAGTTCAAATTCTAGTATCCCCAAAGAAAAAAATTGAAGAGTTTTTCATTGAGCTTATTTTTTTTAATCTCAATTTGGACAACTTGGTTTTAGGTCATGCTTATAGATTTTCAACCACACTAAAATGTTCACTGAAAAAAAATTAATGGAGGGAAGGGCACAAACAAGTAAATACATTCAGTTTTACATAAACATTTTATGAGGTGGATTTTTTTGTTTGTTTTCTTTTTAGTGCTGAAAGTTTTCTTTTCCCTTTTAGGGCCTTGTACATACAAGGCAAGCGCTCTACTACTGACCTCCAGCTACTGTCTTCATGAGCTAAATACACCAGAGTATGGTGTATTTAGTATCCACTGATTTAGAAAACTCATAGACACAAAATATGGCAAGATCTCTTAAATGACTTGGCATTGGGCTCTTCCTAAGACCATGTACACCTCTTCTCTAGGGTCATTCATTCTATGAACAGGTCCCACCCCTGTGATAATGCACCTGTCCATCAAGATGTCAGACATATCAAGTGGGCTGGCCCCAGGACCCCTGGGGAACTGGGCAGAATGCTGATGGAAAAGCACTGTTTTCTTCAGGTCCCTGGGAGGAGGCACTTACTCTGTGTACCACAGCTGCCTGGGGTCATCTTCCAGGAGCCCATCTGGGAACAGAGCCAAGAGCTCCTAGCTGGAAAAAGATGTAAAGCCCCATGGATCTCACATGAGCAGAGGATCCCGCTGGGTGGGATGGAGACCATGGGTGTCCAGATGTTGGAGGTGGACAATACCTCAAGCTGCTCAAATTAGGTTTCTAGACCCTGGAACCAGGTCACCTATTCATGTCATCCGTGCTAGTCCTCATATTTGCATGTTTGGCAGATCCTCAGAGAGTCCACCATAGCTCAAGGAAGTAAGTCTTTCCTGCAGAGAGTTCATTATCACTCAATTATTACACAGGGAGTCAGTTATTGCATCAAACCAATTATCACACACATTCTTACACAGAGTCTATTATTCCATGCCTAGTACATTATGCTACAGAAACTCTTGAGTCATAATAACCTGTAGTTAGTTATTATATGGGAAGTTGATGATCACAATCATTGAGCGGAATCCATGATTCCCAAGTCACACAGGATTTGATGAGAGAGTGGAGCAGTATTTCACAGAGCCTCCCATTACGCTGAGATTTAATTATTACACAGGGTCATGTATCACATAAACACCATTACTGTATACACACACACACACACACACACACACACACACACACATATTGAGGAGAAATATATTCATTCCTGTATTCATCTGGAAGCTAAATGAGGTTGAAGCTGTTCCCTGGTTCTCTCCTGGTTTCTGGTTGGGCTCTGTGTCCTTGCTTAGTAGACAAACCACTATTATCTCTCCCTGTCATTCCTTCTTTGCTTGATGCCTCTTGTTCAAATTTGTGTTCTCTTAAATCCTTCTTCCATGGGCTCCATGAGCCCAGACACTATTCCCACTTTGTCCTTTCCTGAGGAAAGGCACTTGCCACTGGATTTAGGATGCAGCCCTGAGTTTCTTAATTCGATCATGCCTGCGAAGATCTCTGTCTCTTGTTTTTGCCATTCAACCCATTACATGGACCCTCTTCATTTCTGTGATTCCTTTTTTACCTTGACTTCCTTTGTAATCTTTGAAACAAGGTACACATCATTTTTAATGATATATTTTCCTTCTTACAACATTACACATGCGTATAAATGCTACCCCCTCCTCACACCTAGCCACTTCCCCTCTTTGCAAAGCCCACGAGGACCCGTGTTTCTGAGTGTGGTGGGATATGTAAATCTGTAGTCATTATTACCTTCATGAAAAGAGTACATGATAAGTCTTAATACGATTGCAAGTTCTGCATCCAAGGACTCATTTTAAGCAGCGGATGACATTAACCTGTGTTCCCAGGAGTCCATTAGGATTTTGAAAATACAGGCACTTTCTCCTTGTACTGCATGCATACAAATGGGACTCAATTTATTGCAAATGGCATTCCTGAGCACAATGCCCGTGACATAATTAAGAAATGTAGGCAGCCTATTACTAATTTAACACTGTTCAGGGTTCTTATCAAAAAAAAAAAAAGAAGAAAGAAAGAAAAGAAAAGCTCAGTGTGTCTCTCAGCCGTGTCTCTATCCGATGTGTGCATTGTAAATACAAATATATTTTATTCATAGTGGGTTCTTGCAACTTCAATTATGTAATGAGTATTTATTTGGAATTCATTCTTTTCCCCTCATTTGATGGCCATCATTAATTCATGTGAAACTGATTAAGCTTCGTGTAAAGCTTCAGCAAACACCTTGGAAGGCAAACTCAATTTGTAAGGACAAAGCTGTGATCACGATTATTTCAAATGAAGGGGAAAAAAAAATAGCCTCTGGGTAGGATCACTTCAGCACTCACACTTAGCAAGATGGAGGCCTGGGACAAATGGATTTCTGTGCCCTTCCCTTCTTTTGGAATCCTTTCCTCCTACTAGAAATCTTAATGGTGACTGTCCAATTGGCCCCTTTGATTTCCTCTCCCCAACACGCCTCCTTTCCTTAAATACAGCCACCATTCCCGCCATTCATTCCATGTATTGCCCAGATCTAAGCATCATTGAAGACTCCCCCACCTCTTATTCAAAGTAAACTATCAAGTTCTGTTGGTTCTATCTTCTACCTGCACTGGAAATTCTCTCTTGCCTCATTAGCAGAAGCACCTCATCACCAGCTCCCTAAGACTTTTCTGATCTTGGCAATTCCAAAATTCACCTCAAGAAGAATGGTGTGTCAGATCTGTGTATATTGGTGTGTGTGTGTGTGTGTGTGTGTGAAAGAGAGCGAGAGAGAGAGAGTGTGTGTGTGTGTGTGTGTGTGTGTCCTGGGGCTTGAATGAAAGGCCTGGGTGCTATTCCTGAGCTTCTTTGCTCAAGGCTAGCACTCTACCACTTGAGTCACATCTCTGCTTCTGGATTTTTGGTGGTTTATTGGTGATAAGACTCACACAGACTTTCCTACCAGGGCTGTCTTTGAATCATGGATCCTCAGATCTCAGACCCCTGAGTAGGATTACAGGTGTGAGCCACCAGTGCCTGGCTTTCCTTTCCTATTTTTCACTGGATGATTCTACTGTCCAATTGGGTTAAAACTATGACTACCCTGGCTGAGCATCATCTTCCAGAACTTGACATAAATGAGAGAGGTACTCATGTTGTGCAGAGTTGATTGGAAGACCTGAGAGGAGAAATAGGGAGAAAAGTACTCCCAAGTTCATGGGTGCCATCCTGACTCCAAATCTTAGTAGACTGTGCACAAGTTAACAAATCCTTGTGGGCCTACAAGCTATAAGCAAAGTGTATTTCATAGGGTGCTTGAAGGAAATGAGAGCAACAATCCATACAGGCACTAGGTATGGGGTTAGCTCAGAGAACTTCTAAAGGTGTGGCATTGTGATTATCATTACAAGTTATAAAAAACACCCCAGCATTCTCTCTACTGCAGCTAACCTGAGAGTCTTTTTTTTTTTTTTTTTTTGAAAACCAGGTGTTCAAACCTGGCCAAAGCCAAAAGCTAACTTCCTGCAGGCAAAGGTTGAATTGTGTAAACCAGCCTTCAGGTGTTTATGCCCATGTTTCTTAGAGTCATTTTATTTGCCAAAGGACCAATGAACTCAAATGGTAGGGCTTGCAGCTTGTATTACTGATGTACAAGGGAAATTCTTCAGAGCCAGAGAAATTCTATAACAGCATCTCACAAGTTTGTCTGCAGTAGTTAGAGTCATCATCAAAATCTCTCACTTGTCTTTCCTCATTGGAAGTTGTGTTCCTTTTGAGTAACCCCAATCAGCGAATGAATGGCTTCCACAAACAAAGATCATAAGCAAGGCTAAAATGAAAAGGTATTCTCATTAGAGTGCAGAAACAGAGAGTCTGCTAGATAGAATGAGGGCTCTAACCCAGAGAAAGCAAACTTGGGCTTTTATAAGATGTGGGTACATGCAAATGAGTGAGCCTTCTTCCGGAGAACGAGATGGAATTGAAGCAAGTCCAGCACTAATCCGTGGTCATAAATTTTATAAGTCCATTAGAATGTCTGGATCTGGAGACAAAGGAATGCATCCTAGTATTTCTCCAGCCTTACAACGTATCATTGATTTCCAGATTTTTCCCTTCTTCTGGCAGAGTAAGTTCTTAACATGAAAATCCACATGACAGCTCACCCCACCCAGTAAATTTGCAAGGGTCAGAAAAAGAGGTTTACCCTCTGCATGATGACTTTACTGTCATTTCGGGAAGGAGGCATTGTAGACAGGGAAACTAATAAAAGCTATTGAGGGGCTGGGAATATGGCCTAGTGGCAAGAGTGCTTGTCTCATATACATGAAGCCCTGGGTTTGATTCCTTGGCACCACATACATAGAAAACGGCCAGAAGTGGTGCTGTGACTCAAATGGCAGAGTGCTAGCCTTGAGCAAAAAAGAAGCCAGGGACAGTGCTTGAGCCCTGAGTTCAAGCCCCAGGACTGGAAATAAATAAATAAATAAATAAATATTTTAAAAAAGAATTGATGAAGTGTGGTGAAAAAAATTTTTTTAAAGCTATTGATAAGACAACTTTGAGGGTTGAGAGAAGAAAATGGTGTACTAGAAGTAGCAGAGAGTACTGAAGTAGGCATCCCAGGTATCTGGGTTAGTGCTGGGAGTCACCTGAAATGGAGAGAGAATGAAATTGGCCAGGAAACTTAAAACATTCTTTTGGAAGTAGAGCTGTGGCTCAAAGTGATAGAGTGCTAACATTGGGTGAAAAACGTTCAGGGACAAAGCACAGGCCCAGAATTCAAGACCCGTGACTGCCAACAAACAAACAAACAAAAACTAGGAAACAAAGGGAAAAGAAGTTCTTTTAAAACACTGAGAAGATTTGATAGAAACAGATTTAATGGCATACACTAGTCAGAGAGAAAGAGAGAGAGAGTCTCCTTTCTCTCTTCATGGTGCCACCGCTTTGTGAAACGCAGGCCCTACAGTGATGGGGTTACAAAGCGAACAGCTTGACTGATCATCAAAGCAAGTGGCTGGAACATGGCAGCAGGAAAAGGGAGTGAGAGACAGCCAGTGCCCCCCACCCCCCACCCCTAGGTTCTGGGCTCTGTGTCCCCCCAGCTCTTGGATCCATCCCATTTCAAGATCTCTCACTGGAGGGCTCTCTTATCACCAAACGCAGATGATGGCAGCTGCCAACACTTCCTGCTTCTCTGAAGTGTGGTCCAAAGCCCAACTTCCCTAGGAGGAGACATCTCCTGCAGGAGACTCCATCTTGCCCTGCCGGTGTAACAAGCAAGCGGGCTGTGGAAATCCCCACTCTTCTACCACACACCACACATACAGTGCACACTCCCACAGATCCACCGACATGTCACTTTCGTGGGAGAGTTGGCCCTGATCAAAAGACCATTATCAGGTACTTCTGTTTTCAGATATGCCCCGGATTCCTGAAAAGAGCCTGTCTGTGTGTATGTGTCAATACTTATTGTGTGGAGGTAGTTTTGTTAAAATGATTATCCAGGCTCTTTTCTCCATGCAACCCACACCTTTCTGCTAAAGGACAGCAATCCCAACCCTACAAGTATAAGTCCAACCCTTGTCAAACATTTTCTCTAGCCCTCTCCATGTAAGCAGGTGACAGATAACTCAAGGACATATCAAAAGGGCAGATAGAAATGTCTAGGCATCAGGAATGGTGGAAAATAATTTACAAATAGAAAGAGCACCATTCAGACTGGTCAATATCCATGGGCAAAGAATCAATTGCCTTGGCTGGGCTATAATTTGAATTTCTATGAACAAGAATCATTTGCATGACTATCAGTTTTCTACAATGTACAGAGCTGTGAAATTGCCCAAAGACAGGAAAGACTTAGTTAATGCAGAAAAGGCTGCCCGCTCATCTCTTTGGGTTTATGTCAAAAGGTTTCTCAGTTTTCCCCCCATTTCCCCCCCCCTCACTGTTGTCTTCCAACAGTGTGCTCTGCAGAGTGCTCAGAGCAGTCAATGCTCAACAAATATTTATGAAATGAGGGTAGCTTATGGATGCAAGTTTTATTGAGAGAAAGTATGTTTTGTACCATGAGTGGTTCTCCATTTTAACTTCTGTCTGTTTCCTTAGGGTTGTGTCTGCTACAACAAATGGGAAGATGGAGAAATTCTACCAGGATCTTATAGTCAACAATAAATTGTCTTGACCACAAGCCATCACACAGACACAGACACACACACGTACACACACACACACACACACACACACACACGGCACTTTCATATGGGTGCCTCAAAACAAATCATGTCAGGAACAAATGAGAAAATAGCATTCAAATGAGATTGTGTAATGGAGTTTGAAAATAGTAAAGTGCCTGATTACTGGGATAAGAGAATAAAATATTCGATGTCCACTCCAAATCTCAGATTTAGAATCATGCAGAGTGAGACTCAGACAACAAAATGAACAGTAGCATCTGAATCTTTTCAGATTACCACATCATGGATGCAGTAATTCTGCCCCACCCCCCGCCCTGCCCCCCACACTCCATTTCATCTCATCTATGAGCATCTCACAACTCCCCAAATCTCATTGCACTGGTTTCAAGGTTTCTCCCACAGCCAGATTCCTCTCATGATCCAACAGTGCATTTATGTAGACATGGAGGAGGTGAGTGACATCAGGACACATTTTATGCATAGATGGGCATGTCGGAATAAGACCCATGTACAACCCAGTGGTGCCAATAAAAATAAAGTGGGGAAGAGGAGAGAGAGGAAAATGGAAGTGAGTCACAGAAAGTAAGAGGATAATTAAACCAGAGTCAGGGAGGGGTTTTGTCACTGGCAATGGAGATGAATGAAAGGGCCCTGGATATGGGCAAAGCCTCCAGGAGACATGAAGGTCAGAGAAATGATGCTTCCCCCAGCTTCTCCAGACGGTGTCAAACTTCTGACCTATGACGGCTAGAACAGGACTGTTTGAATCTGGTAAGTGGGTGGTAAATTGTGACACCCACCAAAGGAAATTAATATACTAAACACCAATTTGAACAACTAAGACACGAAGATATGGGAATCTCCTCTCTCTCTCTCTCTCTCTCTCTCTCTCTCTCTCTCTATATATATATATATATATATATATATATATGTATTTTTTTTTACAAGCCTCATGGGAACTGACTTAATCACAATAAGGATGACATAAGAGCTAGGGCAGCATAAAAGGACAGATTAGACTGCACACCAAGATTGGCCCGTCACTCATGTGACCAGCCCCATGTAGTGACCTAATTGGTGGGGTGTTCCAACCTCTACCATTGCAGTTTAGGAGGAAGTCAGCAGAATCATGTAGCGCTCCCCCCACCCCCCCATGAAAGCCAGGTATCCTTAGGTTAGGAATGAGTCAGGGCAAATTCTGAGAGAGCTGTGAGAAATGTTCACATCATACAACTTGTCTCTCCATTTTTCTTTCTTTCTTTCTTTCTTTGTTTTTTTCTAGTCTGAAAGACAGATGCCAAATCTCACTAGTGCCAGCACATGAAAACAAAGCCAGGTTAAAAAAAAAAAAAGAAATGTTTAATTGCTGATGTTGGAACACATATCTTCAGGGTGATGGATCAACTATTTCTTATTGTGTGTTTTTACCTTCTCTCTGGTTGAAGGAATCTGGCCAAGAGGTTGATTAATATGCCTTCAAAAGCTGGCCGCCTTGAAAGGGTTTTTGTCTTGTGTCCATTTCTATGAGTGTGTGCTTACTTTTGTCGCTTAAAGGCCACCACATCGGAGGTCCTTCTGCTTGATTCTTTCTCCTACTAAATGCTTAGTTGCTATTGTTTTTTATTGCAATCTATTTATAAGAAATAGGCTTTTTTTTTTCAGGATGCCAGGAGCCCTGAGCTGTGTTTGTTATTACTCCTCTGTGGTTCCCAAACACATCCTCGGGCTCTGGCTGCCAATGTAAGGGATTAAGGGGCTAAGTGAGTCTGACGAGAGGAGAAATCTTTCAAATGTGCTCCTCTCACCTGCCTCTTCTGAAGGTGATGTTTACTTACATACACACATACACACACACACACACACACACACACACACACACACACAGCTGGATGCAACAATCTGGTTACATAGGGTTCTATGTCCTAAGGTCTATTCAGCTTGTTTGTATGCCATCTTGGAAAAGGGAGAAATATACAAGGACAATATATGCATTTACTTAAATATACACATTATAATAAGTAAATCTGCTTTCTTTTGGTTAGAAGTAGCACAAAAGGACATTAATCTATCTACCTACTTACCTACCTATCATCTATCTAATAATCTGTTTTCTATCTAGCTATCTATATTTATATGTCTATGACTATATGTCAATTTTTTTATCTATTATAGCTACAGATATATAATCTATCTATCACCTGCCACCTGTCATCTGTGTATTCATCCACTATTCATCATCCTTCTTTCCCTCCAGTTGTGCAACCATCCACCTATCCATCCTTTCTTCCTTCCTTCCATCCATCTATCTCTCCATCCATCCATCCACCCATCCATCCATCCTGTCACAAAACAGCCCACTCTGAGCAGCAACATAATGGGATCAACTTGACTGTTAATATCCATTGTTTTGGAAAGAATTTTAGGTTTAACTCAGTAATGGTCAGCAACACTTACTTAGTAAGCTCCTGCTGCAGGAGTATTTCTGAGTTGGCGGCCAGGACATGCAGGGACTTTCCAGAATGGAAGAAAACATCAGTATGTGCCAAAGGCAGCTGGCTCCTTGCTCTAGCTCTGACTGCCCCCCCAAAAGGAGACCTAGAAAACAAAAGGCCTTGCCACATAACCGCCGAAGCCAGGCTTTCCCCATCTAACCTTAATCATTGACTTTGTCTCACAGCCTTGGTAAAAATTTTCACCCATCACACAGTAATAAGAGCAGTAGCAATGGTGGGATTTTGAAGAATTTACAAACCCCAGGCACTCTGTCCAAATTATTTCTTTCCATCTCCAAATGTCCACAGAGCAGGTACCGTCACTCATGGTTTCCTACTGAGGGGACTTAGTCATTAAGAGCTTTTAAGAACTATTCCTGTTGCCACTACATGTCTCAGTCTCTTCACTTGTGGATACTTTCAGTTTCTCCAGATTCTTAGTCATTTCAGCCACCATGTTCCACTGCTCTGAGCTTGTGACTCTGTCATGAGTGGATGATGTCACGAATCTTTCAGTCGTTTATCTTACTATGCAGTCATTAGTTCCACAAAGTGTTGGCTGTCTGGGAGGGCTTTGTGTATTGCTGACACATCTTGGGGTGGGCGTGGAGATCTCCAATCTACAGTGGGTGTTCACTTTATTGTCACTGTCAGTCATTGAAACCTCCTCTTCTAGAGTTTTCAGACGTCCTCAGAGACTCATCCACATGGGTAGATGAGAGGCGGGAAAAGAGGCTGACAAGACAACTGATTACTCTATTGCAAACTTGGACCCTGGCTCCTATTTCAAATTTTAATTCCCACACCTGTCAGATGGCTTGGAGGAATGGGGGAGGTCGCAGATCTTGGGGACTCGGCAGTTGGATTTTAGGAGTTTTCTTCCTAGATGGGTTCATTTTAAGATCATTTACGTGGCTGTTGTCGAAACATTGGGGAGGTCCACATTCCATTCCATGTTTTTTTTTTCTTTCACTCTCAAATATCTAAAGTAATAATAAGGAAAAAATTACAATCATTTATTAGCAACCAAAAATCATCATTTCACCTGTTTTTCAGAGGCAAATATTGAGATTTAATTCAGGACAAACAAAATACACAAAACAAAAAATCTCTCTCAGATCTCAAAGCCCACATCTTCTGTGAGCCATTGTACTCATGAAAGAATGCTTTCCATTGTGAATGAGAAAAGCCCAGCTCAAACCAGGGTCTATAAGAGAGGAATACACAGAGCTCAAATGTGGGAATTTCTAGGGAGATTGTGGGGAAATGGGAGGTTCTTGGAGAGTTGGGTACAGGGGCTTGATCTCTACAGAAATTCTGTCTCTATATTTTGGCACCTGCTTATTTTCCGGTCTTCAACATGACAAGACAATCACTAGAAACTCCAAAGCTATATTTCTAACTTTTATTTTCAAAGAAAAACAAATCTAATACCCAGAAAGGGTCCCAGAAAGTTTCTCATAGGATCACCAAGTTCATCCTTGAACACATCATTAAATTAGGCTGAGGAAGGAATTTTCCTGACCAGGCCTTGAAACCCAGCATTTAAGATTTCAATCTCTATGAAGAGTCCATAGGCTATGGAAATGAAAAGACTTGGTGCTTTCTAACCACTAAAAGGAGAAAAGGTGTGGAAAATTCGTGTGTATTCTTCTCAGGATTTTATTCCTGACACATCCTGGAATGTTTAAATCCTTCCATAATATTATTTTTATTCAAGGTAACTACACCTGTGTTAAGGTTGGGGTTGAAGTGTTTAATCCTCAAATTTGCTGTTTTATTTCTATTGCTTTCAAAACCTTTCCGTTTTCAACTTGGTTCTTTCCATTCTAACTAGGAGATTCTTCTAGAAAGAGAGACTTTCTAGGCTCTATCTTTTTCTCTTCATCTATCTGATTTCAGCACTCTCTGAAATAGAGAGTTCTGGCATTTCTGCCTGATATAGTCTCTTCCAATGAAGTTGGTGTGTACTCTTGTTTATTCTTGCAATGGTGGTCTCAGTAATGGAGTTCATACACCACCTCTCAACTATACTACATCTGAATATATTATGCCCCAGACATGTGTTTAGATCTGTGTAGTCAAACACAGCAGCCACTGAGTCACATCGAGATAGTTAAGTTCAACTTGAAACTGAGTAGCAGTAAGTACAATAGCCCAGTCAGCTCTGCGGCTGTGTGATGTGTGCATGTTCCAAATTCTCAGTAACTGCACAGTGGCCATGTTTGATAGTTCACCACAGGACATTCACGTGGTTGCAGTAAGTTCTCTGGAGCAAAGTTGGTCTAGATCTCAAAGATCCAGGAAAAGGAAGGGAATGAAAGAGAGTGATGGATGGGGAGTGAATCTGGTCAAGATACACAGTAAGCAGTTACGGACTTCTCAAAATCACATGTGCAGCTCATTGATGCTAATAAAATGTGGGGAAATGATAATTTGCTAATATATACAGATATATTGTATATCTATCTAAACTATTACCTATCATATCTATCCATCTATCTCATCTACCCCCCCCTTCCTCTCTCTCTCATCTATTCCACGCCTATATGATGCTTGGTACAAAGTAGAAGACTGGTTGGACTTAAAATTATAAGGAGAAAGAAATGTAGAATGGCTGATCAAACACTACAAATCATGAGCCATCAAAAAT